>NW_026734408.1:300000-475079 GCF_949786415.1 Peromyscus eremicus
CCAAAAACTGCATGTGATTCAACTCCATTTCTGACTGGGAAACAAACACTAGCTCGCCTTACGAAAAACACACTCTGCTTTTGATAAAAGAGCACTCTTCTACTCTACTGTGTTTCCTATAGGGCCAGAACAGTGAGCTTGCTCAGAACAAAAGAGCTGTGCTTCCTACACACACGGGCCATATCTAGTTCAACTCTCCTTAGGAAACTGACAAGAACAATAGCTTCTCTTCAGTCCAGTAAAATGTACATGCTAGGAACATACGCGAGTGCTATATGCACTGTGTATGGCAATGGGAGCCCAATAGTGACTCTCCTTACCAGAAAACAACTCTTGATCGTAGGACCAGAAACTGCATGTGATTCAACTCCATTTCTGACTGGGATACAAACACTAGCTCGCCTTATGAGAAACACACTCTGCTTTTGAGAAAAGAGCACTCTTCTACTCTACTGTGTTTCCTATAGGGCCAGAAAAGTGATCTTGCTCAGAACAAAAGAAATGTGCTTCCTACACACACGGGCCATATCTCGTTCAATTCTGCTTAGGAATCTGGCAAGCTGAGTTGCTTCTCTTCAGTTCAATACACTGTAAATGCTGGGAACAGACGCGAGTGCTATTTGCACTGTGTATGGCAATGGGAGCACAATAGTGACTCTCCTTACCAGAAAACAACTCTTGCTCGTAGGACCAGAAACTGCATGTGATTCAACTCCATTTCTGACTGGGAAACAAACACTAGCTCGCCTTACGAGAAACACACTCTGCTTTTGAGAAAAGAGCACTCTTCTACTCTACTGTGTTTCCTAAAGGGCCAGAACAGTGAGCTTGCTCAGAACAAAAGAACTCTGCTTCCTACACACACGGGCCATATCTAGTTCAACTCTGCTTAGGAAACTGACAAGAACAGTAGCTTCTCTTCAGTCCAGTACACTTTACATGCTGGGAACATACGCGAGTTTTATTTGCACTGTGTATGGCAATGGGAGCGCAATAGTGACTCTCCTTATCAGAAAACAACTCTTGCTCGTAGGACCAAAACCTGCATGTGATTCAACTGCATTTCTGACTGGGAAACAAACACTAGCTCGCCTTAGAAGAAACACACTCTGCTTTTGAGAAAAGACCACTCTTCTACTCTACTGTGTTTCCTATAGGGCCAGAACAGTGAGCTTGCTCAGAAGAAAAGAACTGTGCTTCCTACACACACGGGCCATATCTAGTTCAACTCTGCTTAGGAAACTGACAAGAACAGTAGCTTCTCTTCAGTCCAGTACACTGTACTTGCTGGGAACAGATGCGAGTGCTATATGCACTGTGTATGGCAATGGGAGCGCAATAGTGACTCTGATTACCAGAAAACAACTCTTGCTCGTACGACCAAAAACTGCATGTGATTCAACTCCATTTCTGACTGGGAAACAAACACTAGCTCGCCTTACGAAAAACACACTCTTCTTTTGATAAAAAGCACTCTTCTACTCTACTGTGTTTCCTATAGGGCCAGAACAGTGAGCTTGCTCAGAACAAAAGAACTGTGCTTCCTACACACACGGGCCATATCTAGTTCAACTCTCCTTAGGAAACTGACAAGAACAATAGCTTCTCTTCAGTCCAGTAAAATGTACATGCTAGGAACAGACGCGAGTGCTATATGCACTGTGTATGGCAATGGGAACGCAATAGTGAGTGACTCTCCTTACCAGAAAACAACTCTTGCTCGTAGGACCAAAAACTGCATGTGATTCAACTGCATTTCTGACTGGGAAACAAACACTAGCTCGCCTTAGAAGAAACACACTCTGCTTTTGAGAAAAGACCACTCTTCTACTCTACTGTGTTTCCTATAGGGCCAGAACAGTGACCTTGCTCAGAACAAAAGAACTGTGCTTCCTACACACACGGGCCATATCTAGTTCAACTCTGCTTAGGAAACTGACAAGAACAGTAGCTTCTCTGCAGTCCAGTACACTGTACATGCTGGGAACAGACGTGAGTGCTATTTGCACTGTGTATGGCAATGGGATCGCAATAGGGACTCTTTTTACCAGAAAACAACTCTTGCTCATAGGACCAGAAACTGCATGTGAATCAACTCCATTTCTGACTGGGAAACAAACCCTAGCTTGCCTTACGAGAAACACACTCTGCTTTTGAGAAAAGACCACTCTTCTACTCTACTGTGTTTCCTATAGGGCCAGAACAGTGAGCTTGCTCAGAACAAAAGAACTGTGCTTCCTACACACACGGGCCGTATCTCGTTCAACTCTGCTTAGGAATGTGGCAAGAACAGTAGCTTCTCTTCAGTCCAGTACACTGTACTTGCTGGGAACAGACGAGAGTGCTATTTGCACCGTGTATGGCAATGGGAGCACAATAGTGACTCTCCTTACCAGAAAACAACTCTTGCTCGTGGGACTAAAAACTGCATGTGATTCAACTCCATTTCTGACTGGGATACAAACATTAGCTCGCCTTACGAGAAACACACTCTGCTTTTGAGAAAAGAGCACTCTTCTACTCTACTGTGTTTCCTATAGGGCCAGAACAGTGAGCTTGCTCAGAAGAAAAGAACTGTGCTTCCTACACACACGGGCCATATCTAGTTCAACTCTGCTTAGGAAACTGACAAGAACAGTAGCTTCTCTTCAGTCCAGTACACTGTACTTGCTGGGAACAGATGCGAGTGCTATATGCACTGTGTATGGCAATGGGAGCGCAATAGTGACTCTGATTACCAGAAAACAACTCTTGCTCGTAGGACCAAAAACTGCATGTGATTCAACTCCATTTCTGACTGGGAAACAAACACTAGCTCGCCTTACGAAAAACACACTCTGCTTTTGAGAAAAGAGCACTCTTCTACTCTACTGTGTTTCCTATAGGGCCAGAACAGTGAGCTTGCTCAGAACAAAAGAGCTGTGCTTCCTACACACACGGGCCATATCTAGTTCAACTCTCCATTGGAAACTGACAAGAACAATAGCTTCTCTTCAGTCCAGTAAAATGTACATGCTAGGAACATACGCGAGTGCTATATGCACTGTGTATGGCAATGGGATCGCAATAGTGACTCTCCTTACCAGAAAACAACTCTTGCTCGTAGGACCAAAAACTGCATGTGATTCAACTGCATTTCTGACTCGGAAACAAACACTAGCTTGCCTTAGAAGAAACACACTCTGCTTTTGAGAAAAGAGCACTCTTCTACTCTACTGTGTTTCCTATAGGGCCAGAACAGTGAGCTTGCTCAGAAGAAAAGAACTGTGCTTCCTACACACACGGGCCATATCTAGTTCAACTCTGCTTAGGAAACTGACAAGAACAGTAGCTTCTCTTCAGTCCAGTACACTGTACTTGCTGGGAACAGACGCGAGTGCTATATGCACTGTGTATGGCAATGGGAGCGCAATAGTGACTCTCCTTACCAGAAAACAACTCTTGCTCGTAGGACCAAAAACTGCATGTGATTCAACTCCATTTCTGACTGGGAAACAAACACTAGCTCGCCTTACGAAAAACACACTCTGCTTTTGATAAAAGAGCACTCTTCTACTCTACTGTGTTTCCTATAGGGCCAGAACAGTGAGCTTGCTCAGAACAAAAGAACTGTGCTCCATACACACACGGGCCATATCTAGTTCAACTCTCCTTAGGAAACTGACAAGAACAATAGCTTCTCTTCAGTCCAGTAAAATGTACATGCTAGGAACAGACGCGAGTGCTATATGCACTGTGTATGGCAATGGGAGCCCAATAGTGACTCTCCTTACCAGAAAACAACTCTTGCTCGTAGGACCAAAAACTGCATGTGATTCAACTGCATTTCTGACTGGAAAACAAACACTAGCTTGCCTTAGAAGAAACACACTTTGCTTTTGAGAAAAGACCACTCTTCTACTCTACTGTGTTTCCTATAGGGCCAGAACAGTGAGCTTGCTCAGAAGAAAAGAACTGTGCTTCCTACACACACGGGCCATATCTAGTTCAACTCTGCTTAGGAAACTGACAAGAACAGTAGCTTCTCTTCATTCCAGTACACTGTACTTGCTGGGAACAGACGCGAGTGCTATATGCACTGTGTATGGCAATGGCAGCGCAATAGTGACTCTGATTACCAGAAAACAACTCTTGCTCGTAGGACCAAAAACTGCATGTGATTCAACTCCATTTCTGACTGGGAAACAAACACTAGCTCGCCTTACGAAAAACACACTCTGCTTTTGATAAAAGAGCACTCTTCTACTCTACTGTGTTTCCTATAGGGCCAGAACAGTGAGCTTGCTCAGAACAAAAGAACTGTGCTTCCTACACACACGGGCCATATCTAGTTCAACTCTCCTTAGGAAACTGACAAGAACAATAGCTTCTCTTCAGTCCAGTAAAATGTACATGCTAGGAACAGACGCGAGTGCTATATGCACTGTGTATGGCAATGGGAACGCAATAGTGACTCTCCTTACCAGAAAACAACTCTTGCTCGTAGGACCAAAAACTGCATGTGATTCAACTGCATTTCTGACTGGGAAACAAACACTAGCTCGCTTTAGAAGAAACACACTCTGCTTTTGAGAAAAGACCACTCTTCTACTCTACTGTGTTTCCTATAGGGCCAGAACAGTGAGCTTGCTCAGAAGAAAAGAACTGTGCTTCCTACACACACAGGCCATATCTAGTTCAACTCTGCTTGGGAAACTGACAAGAACAGTAGCTTCTCTTCAGTCCAGTACACTGTACTTGCTGGGAACAGACGCGAGTGCTATATGCACTGTGTATGGCAATGGGAGCGCAATAGTGACTCTCCTTACCAGAAAACAACTCTTGCTCGTAGGACCAAAAACTGCATGTGATTCAACTCCATTTCTGACTGGGAAACAAACACTAGCTCGCCTTACGAAAAACACACTCTGCTTTTGATAAAAGAGCACTCTTCTACTCTACTGTGTTTCCTATAGGGCCAGAACAATGAGCTTGCTCAGAACAAAAGAACTGTGCTCCCTACACACACGGACCATATCTAGTTCAACTCTCCTTAGGAAACTGACAAGAACAATAGCTTCTCTTCAGTCCAGTAAAATGTACATGCTAGGAACAGACGCGAGTGCTATATGCACTGTGTATGGCAATGGGAGCCCAATAGTGACTCTCCTTACCAGAAAACAACTCTTGCTCGTAGGACCAAAAACTGCATGTGATTCAACTGCATTTCTGACTGGAAAACAAACACTAGCTTGCCTTAGAAGAAACACACTTTGCTTTTGAGAAAAGACCACTCTTCTACTCTACTGTGTTTCCTATAGGGCCAGAACAGTGAGCTTGCTCAGAAGAAAAGAACTGTGCTTCCTACACACACGGGCCATATCTAGTTCAACTCTGCTTAGGAAACTGACAAGAACAGTAGCTTCTCTTCATTCCAGTACACTGTATTTGCTGGGAACAGACGCGAGTGCTATATGCACTGTGTATGGCAAAGGCAGCGCAATAGTGACTCTGATTACCAGAAAACAACTCTTGCTCGTAGGACCAAAAACTGCATGTGATTCAACTCCATTTCTGACTGGGAAACAAACACTAGCTCGCCTTACGAAAAACACACTCTGCTTTTGATAAAAGAGCACTCTTCTACTCTACTGTGTTTCCTATAGGGCCAGAACAGTGAGCTTGCTCAGAACAAAAGAACTGTGCTTCCTACACACACGGGCCATATCTAGTTCAACTCTCCTTAGGAAACTGACAAGAACAATAGCTTCTCTTCAGTCCAGTGAAATGTACATGCTAGGAACAGACGCGAGTGCTATATGCACTGTGTATGGCAATGGGAACGCAATAGTGACTCTCCTTACCAGAAAACAACTCTTGCTCGTAGGACCAAAAACTGCATGTGATTCAACTGCATTTCTGACTGGGAAACGGACACTAGCTCGCCTTAGAAGAAACACACTCTGCTTTTGAGAAAAGACCACTCTTCTACTCTACTGTGTTTCCTATAGGGCCAGAACAGTGACCTTGCTCAGAACAAAAGAACTGTGCTTCCTACACACACGGGCCATATCTAGTTCAACTCTGCTTAGGAAACTGACAAGAACAGTAGCTTCTCTGCAGTCCAGTACACTGTACATGCTGGGAACAGACGCGAGTGCTATTTGCACTGTGTATGGCAATGGGATCGCAATAGGGACTCTCCTTACCAGAAAACAACTCTTGCTCGTAGGACCAGAAACTGCATGTGAATCAACTCCATTTCTGACTGGGAAACAAACCCTAGCTTGCCTTACGAGAAACACACTCTGCTTTTGAGAAAAGACCACTCTTCTACTCTACTGTGTTTCCTATAGGGCCAGAACAGTGAGCTTGCTCAGAACAAAAGAACTGTGCTTCCTACACACACGATCCGTATCTCGTTCAACTCTGCTTAGGAATGTGGCAAGAACAGTAGCTTCTCTTCAGTCCAGTACACTGTACTTGCTGGGAACAGACGAGAGTGCTATTTGCACCATGTATGGCAATGGGAGCACAATAGTGACTCTCCTTACCAGAAAACAACTCTTGCTCGTGGGACTAAAAACTGCATGTGATTCAACTCCATTTCTGACTGGGAAACAAACACTAGCTCGCCTTAGAAGAAAGACACTCTGCTTTTGAGAAAAGACCACTCTTCTATTCTACTGTGTTTCCTATAGGGCCAGAACAGTGAACTTGCTCAGAACAAAAGAACTGTGCTTCCTACACACACGGGCCATATCTCGTTCAACTCTGCATAGGAATCTGGCAAGAACAGTAGCTTCTCTTCAGTCCAGAACACTGTACATGCTGGGAACAGATGCGAGTGCTATTTGCACTGTGTATGGCAATGGGAGCACAATAGTGACTCTCCTTACCAGAAAACAACTCTTGCTCATAGGACCAGAAACTGCATGTGATTCAACTCCATTTCTGACTGGGAAACAAACATTAGCTTGTCTTAGAAGAAAAACACTCTGCTTTTGTGAAAAGACCACTCTTCTACTCTACTGTGTTTCCTAAAGGCCAGAGCAGTGAGCTTGCTCAGTACAAAAGTACTGTGCTTCGTACACACACGAGCCATAACTAGTTCAACTCTGCTTAGGAAACTGACAAGAACAGTAGCTTCTCTTCAGTCCAGTACACTGTACATGCTGGGAACAGACGCGAGTGCTATTTGCTCTGTGTATGGCAATGGAAGCGCAATAGTGACTCTCCTTACCAGAAAACAACTCTTGCTCGTAGGACCAAAAACTGCTTGTGATTCAACTCCATTTCTGACTGGGAAACAAACACTAGCTCGCCTTAGAAGAAACACACTCTGCTTTTGAGAAAAGAGCACTCTTCTACTCTACTGTGTTTCCTATAGGGTCAGAACAGTGAGCTTGCTCAGAAGAAAAGAACTCTGCTTCCTACACACACGGGCCATATCTAGTTCAACTCTGCTTAGGAAACTGACAAGAACAGTAGCTTCTCTTCAGTCCAGTACACTGTACATGCTGGGAACAGACGCGAGTGCTATTTGCACTGTGTATGGCAAAGGGAGCCCAATAGTGACTCTCCTTACCAGAAAACAACTATTGCTCGTAGGACCAAAAACTGCATGTGATTCAAATCCATTTCTGACTGGGAAACAAACACTAGCTCGCCATGGAAGAAACACACTCTGCTTTTGAGAAAAGACCACTCTTCTACTCTACTGTGTTTCCTATAGGGCCAGAACAGTGAGCTTGCTCAGAACAAAAGAACTGTGCTTCCTACACACACGGGCCATATCTCGTTCAACTCTGCTTAGGAAACTGACAAGAACAGTAGCTACTCTTCAGTCAAGTACACTGTACATGCTGGGAACAGACGCGAGTGTTATTTGCACTGTGTATGGCAATGAGGGCGCAATAGTGATTCTCCTTACCAGAAAACAACTCTTGCTCGTAGGACCAGAAACTGCATGTGATTCAACTCCATTTCTGACTGGAATACAAACACTAGCTCGCCTTACGAGAAACACACTCTGCTTTTGAGAAAAGAGCACTCTTCTACTCTACTGTGTTTCCTATAGGGCCAGAAAAGTGAGCTTATCAGAACAAAAGAAATGTGCTTCCTACACACACGGGCCATATCTCGTTCAATTCTGCTTAGGAACCTGGCAAGAAGAGTAGCTTCTCTTCAGTTCAATACACTGTAAATGCTGGAAACAGACGCGAGTGCTATTTGCACTGTGTATGGCAATGGGAGCACAATAGTGACTCTCCTTAACAGAAAACAACTCTTGCTTGTAGGACCAGAAACTGCATGTGATTCAACTCCATTTCTGACTGGGAAACAAACACTAGCTCGCCTTACGAGAAACACACTCTGCTTTTGAGAAAAGACCACTCTTCTACTCTACTGTGTTTCCTAAAGGGCCAGAACAGTGAGCTTGTTCAGAAGAAAAGAACTCTGCTTCCTACACACACGGGCCATATCTAGTTCAACTCTGCTTAGGAAACTGACAAGAACAGTAGCTTCTCTTCAGTCCAGTACACTGTACATGCTGGGAACATACGCGAGTGCTATTTGCACTGTGTATGGCAATGGGAGCGCAATAGTGACTCTCCTTATCAGAAAACAACTCTTGCTCGTAGGACCAAAAACTGCATGTGATTCAACTGCATTTCTGACTGGGAAACAAACACTAGCTCGCCTTAGAAGAAACACACTCTGCTTTTGAGAAAAGACCACTCTTCTACTCTACTGTGTTTCCTATAGGGCCAGAACAGTGAGCTTGATCAGAAGAAAAGAACTGTGCTTCCTACACACACGGGCCATATCTAGTTCAACTCTGCGTAGTAAACTCACAAGAACAGTAGCTTCTCTTCAGTCCAGTACACTGTACTTGCTGGGAACAGACGCGAGTGCTATATGCACTGTGTATGGCAATGGGAGCGCAATAGTGACTCTCCTTACCAGAAAACAACTCTTGCTCGTAGGACCAAAAACTGCATGTGATTCAACTCCATTTCTGACTGGGAAACAAACACTAGCTCGCCTTACGAAAAACACACTCTGCTTTTGATAAAAGAGCACTCTTCTACTCTACTGTGTTTCCTATAGGGCCAGAACAGTGAGCTTGCTCAGAACAAAAGAACTGTGCTTCCTACACACATGGGCCATATCTTGTTCAACTCTCCTTAGGAAACTGACAAGAACAATAGCTTCTCTTCAGTCCAGTAAAATGTACATGCTAGGAACAGACGCGAGTGCTATATGCACTGTGTATGGCAATGGGAGCCCAATAGTGACTCTCCATACCAGAAAACAACTCTTGCTCGTAGGACCAAAAACTGCATGTGATTCAACTGCATTTCTCACTGGGAAACAAACACTAGCTTGCCTTAGAAGAAACACACTCTGCTTTTGAGAAAAGACCACTCTTCTACTCTACTGTGTTTCCTATAGGGCCAGAACAGTGAGCTTGCTCAGAAGAAAAGAACTGTGCTTCCTACACACACGGGCCATATCTAGTTCAACTCTGCTTAGGAAACTGACAAGAACAGTAGCTTCTCTTCATTCCAGTACACTGTACTTGCTGGGAACAGACGCGAGTGCTATATGCACTGTGTATGGCAATGGGAGCGCAATAGTGACTCTGATTACCAGAAAACAACTCTTGCTCGTAGGACCAAAAACTGCACGTGATTCAACTCCATTTCTGACTGGGAAACAAACACTAGCTCGCCTTACGAAAAACACACTCTGCTTTTGATAAAAGAGCACTCTTCTACTCTACTGTGTTTCCTATAGGGCCAGAACAGTGAGCTTGATCAGAACAAAAGAACTGTGCTTCCTACACACACGGGGCGTATCTCGTTCAACTCTGCTTAGGAATGTGGCAAGAACAGCAGCTTCTCTTAATTCCAGTACACTGTACATGCTGCGAACAGACGCGAGTGCAATTTGCACTGTGTATGGCAATGGGAGCACAATAGTGACTCTCCTTACCAGAAAAAAACTCTTGCTCGTAGCACAAGAAACTGCATGTGATTCAACTCCATTTCTGACTGGGAAACAAACACTAGCTCTCCTTACGAGAAAAACCCTCTGCTTTTGAGAACAGAGCACTCTAGAGCACTCTTCTACTCTACTGTGTTTCCTATAGGGCCAGAACAGTGAGCTTGCTCAGAACAAAAGAAATGTGCTTCCTACACACACGGGCCATATCTAGTTCAACTCTGCTTAGGAACTGTCAAGAACAGTAGCTTCTCTTCAGTCCAGTACACTGTACTTGCTGGGAACAGACGCGAGTGCTATTTGCACTGTGTATGGCAAAGGGAGCACAATAGTGACTCTCCTTACCAGAAAACAACTCTTGCTTGTAGGACCAAAAACTGCATGTGATTCAACTCCATTTCTGACTGGAAAACAACCACTAGCTCGCCTTAGAAGAAACACACTCTGCTTCTGAGAAAAGACCTCTCTTCTACTCTACTGTGTTTCCTATAGGGCCAGAAAAGTGAGCTTGCTCAGAACAAAAGAACTGTGCTTCCTACACACACGGGCCATATCTCGTTTTACTCTGCTTAGGAATGTGGCAAGAACAGTAGCTTCTCTTCAGTCCAGTACACTGTACTTGGTGGGAACAGACGAGAGTGCTATTTGCACCGTGTATGGCAATGGGAGCACAATAGTGACTCTCCTTACCAGAAAACAACTCTTGCTCGTAGGACTAAAAACTGCATGTGATTCAACTCCATTTCTGACTGGGAAACAAACACTAGCTTGCCTTAGAAGAAAGACACTCTGCTTTTGAGAAAAGACCACTCTTCTATTCTACTGTGTTTCTTATAGGGCCAGAACAGTGAACTTGCTCAGAACAAAAGAACTGTGCTTCCTACACACACGGGCCATATCTCGTTCAACTCTGCATAGGAATCTGGCAAGAACAGTAGCTTCTCTTCAGTCCAGTACATTTTACATGCTGGGAACAGATGCGAGTGCTATTTGCACTGTGTATGGCAATGGGAGCACAATAGTGACTCTCCTTACCAGAAAACAACTCTTGCTCGTAGGACCAGAAACTGCATGTGATTCAACTCCATTTCTGACTGGGAAACAAACATTAGCTCGTCTTAGAAGAAACACACTCTGCTTTTGTGAAAAGACCACTCTTCTACTCTACTGTGTTTCCTAAAGGCCAGAACAGTGAGCTTGCTCAGTACAAAAGAACTGTGCTTCGTACACCACGAGCCATAACTAGTTCAACTCTGCTTAGGAAACTGACAAGAACAGTAGCTTCTCTTCAGTCAGTACACTGTACATGCTGGGAACAGACTCGAGTGCTATTTGCACTGTGTATGGCAAAGGGAGCACAATAGTGACTCTCCTTACCAGAAAACAACTCTTGCTCGTAGGACCAAAAACTGCATGTGATTCAAATCCATTTCTGACTGGAAACAAACACTAGCTCGCCATGGAAGAAACACACTCTGCTTTTGAGAAAAGACCACTCTTCTACTCTACTGTGTTTCTATAGGGCCAGAAAAAGTGAGCTTGCTCAGAACAAAAGAAATGTGCTTCCTACACACACGGGCCATATCTCATTCAATTCTGCTTAGGAATCTGGCAAGAAGAGTAGCTTCTCTTCAGTTCAATACACTGTAAATGCTGGAAACAGACGCGAGTGCTATTTGCACTGTGTATGGCAATGGGAGCACAATAGTGACTCTCCTTAACAGAAAACAACTCTTGCTTGTAGGACCAGAAACTGCATGTGATTCAACTCCATTTCTGACTGGGAAACAAACACTAGCTCGCCTTAGGAGAAACACACTCTGCTTTGAGAAAAGACCACTCTTCTACTCTACTGTGTTTCCTATAGGCCAGAACAGTGAGCTTGCTCAGAAGAAAAGAACTGTGCTTCCTACACACACGGGCCATATCTAGTTCAACTCTGCTTAGGAAACTGACAAGAACAGTAGCTTCTCTTCATTCCAGTACACTGTACTTGCTGGGAACAGATGCGAGTGCTATATGAACTGTGTATGGCAATGGGAGGACAATAGTGACTCTGATTACCAGAAAACAACTCTTGCTCGTAGGACCAAAAACTGCATGTGATTCAACTCCATTTCTGACTGGGAAACAAACACTAGCTCGCCTTAAGAAAAACACACTCTGCTTTTGAGAAAAGAGCACTCTTCTACTCTACTGTGTTTCCTATAGGGCCAGAACAGTGAGCTTGATCAGAACAAAAGAACTGTGCTTCCTACACACACGGGCCATATCTAGTTCAACTCTGCTTAGGAAACTGACAAGAACAGCAGCTTCTCTTAATTCCAGTACACTGTACATGCTGTGAACAGACGCGAGTGCAATTTGCACTGTGTATGGCAATGGGAGCACAATAGTGACTCTCCTTACCAGAAAAAAACTCTTGCTCGTAGCACAAGAAACTGCATGTGATTCAACTCCATTTCTGACTGGGAAACAAACACTAGCTCTCCTTACGAGAAACACCCTCTGCTTTTGAGAAAAGAGCACTCTTCTACTCTACTCTGTTTCCTATAGGGCCAGAACAGTGAGCTTGCTCAGAACAAAAGAAATGTGCTTCCTACACACACGGGCCATATCTAGTTCAACTCTGCTTAGGAAACTGTCAAGAACAGTAGCTTCTCTTCAGTCCAGTACACTGTACTTGCTGGGAACAGACGCGAGTGCTATTTGCACTGTGTATGGCAATGGGAGCACAATAGTGACTCTCCTTACCAGAAAACAACTCTTGCTTGTAGGACCAAAAACTGCATGTGATTCAACTCCATTTCTGACTGGAAAACAACCACTAGCTCGCCTTAGAAGAAACACACTCTGCTTCTGAGAAAAGACCTCTCTTCTACTCTACTGTGTTTCCTATAGGGCCAGAACAGTGAGCTTGCTCAGAACAAAAGAACTGTGCTTCCTACACACACGGGCCGTATCTCGTTCAACTCTGCTTAGGAATGTGCAAGAACAGTAGCTTCTCTTCAGTCCAGTACACTGTACTTGGTGGGAACAGACGAGAGTGCTATTTGCACCGTGTATGGCAATGGGAGCACAATAGTGACTCTCCTTACCAGAAAACAACTCTTGCTCGTAGGACTAAAAACTGCATGTGATTCAACTCCATTTCTGACTGGGAAACAAACACTAGCTCGCCTTAGAAGAAAGACACTCCTCTTTGAGAAAAGACCACTCTTCTATTCTACTGTGTTTCCTATAGGGCAGAACAGTGAACTTGCTCAGAACAAATAGAACTGTGCTTCGTACACCACGAGCCATAACTAGTTCAACTCTGCTTAGGAAACTGACAAGACGGTAGCTTCTCTTCAGTCCAGTACACTGTACATGCTGGGATCAGACTCGAGTGCTATTTGCACTGTGTATGGCAAAGGAGCACAATAGTGACTCTCCTTACCAGAAAACAACTCTTGCTCGTAGCACCAAAAACTGCATGTGATTCAAATCATTTCTGACTGGGAAACAAACACTAGCTCGCCATGGAAGAAACACACTCTGCTTTTGAGAAAAGACCACTCTTCTACTCTACTGTGTTTCCTATAGGGCCAGAACAGTGAGCTTGCTCAGAACAAAAGAACTGTGCTTCCTACACAAACGGGCCATATCTAGTTCAACTCTGCTTAGGAAACTGACAAGAACAGTAGCTACTCTTCAGTCAAGTACACTGTACATGCTGGGAACAGACGCGAGTGTTATTTGCACTGTGTATGGCAATGAGAGCGCAATAGTGATTCTCCTTACCAGAAAACAACTCTTGCTCATAGGACCAGAAACTGCATGTGATTCAACTCCATTTCTGACTGGGATACAAACACTAGCTCGCCTTACGAGAACACACTCTGCTTTTGAGAAAAGACCACTCTTCTACTCTACTGTGTTTCCTATAGGGCCAGAAAAGTGAGCTTGCTCAGAACAAAAGAAATGTGCTTCCTACACACACGGGCCATATCTCGTTCAATTCTGCTTAGGAATCTGGCAAGAAGAGTAGCTTCTCTTCAGTTCAATACACTGTAAATGCTGGAAACAGACGCGAGTGCTATTTGCACTGTGTATGGCAATGGGAGCACAATAGTGACTCTCCTTAACAGAAAACAACTCTTGCTTGTAGGACCAGAAACTGCATGTGATTCAACTCCATTTCTGACTGGGAAACAAACACTAGCTCGCCTTAGGAGAAACACACTCTGCTTTTGAGAAAAGACCACTCTTCTACTCTACTGTGTTTCCTAAAGGGCCAGAACAGTGAGCTTGCTCAGAAGAAAAGAACTCTGCTTCCTACACACACGGGCCATATCTAGTTCAACTCTGCTTAGGAAACAGACAAGAACAGTAGCTTCTCTTCAGTCCAGTACACTGTACATGCTGGGAACATACGCGAGTGCTATTTGCACTGTGTATGGCAATGGGAGCGCAATAATGACTCTCCTTATCAGAAAACAACTCTTGCTCGTAGGACCAAAAACTGCATATGATTCAACTGCACTTCTGACTGGGAAACAAACACTAGCTCGCCTTAGAAGAAACACACTCTGCTTTTGAGAAAAGACCACTCTTCTACTCTACTGTGTTTCCTATAGGGCCAGAACAGTGAGCTTGCTCAGAAGAAAAGAACTGTGCTTCCTACACACACGGGCCATATCTAGTTCAACTCTGCTTAGGAAACTCACAAGAACAGTAGCTTCTCTTCAGTCCAGTACACTGTACTTGCTGGGAACAGACGCGAGTGCTATATGCACTGTGTATGGCAATGGGACCGCAATAGTGACTCTCCTTACCAGAAAACAACTCTTGCTCGTAGCACCAAAAATTGCATGTGATTCAACTCCATTTCTGACTGGGAAACAAACACATGCTCGCCTTACGAAAAACACACTCTGCTTTTGATAATAGAGCACTCTTCTACTCTACTGTGTTTCCTATAGGGCCAGAACAGTGAGCTTGCTCAGAACAAAAGAACTGTGCTTCCTACACACACGGGCCATATCTAGTTCAACTCTCCTTAGGAAACTGACAAGAACAATAGCTTCTCTTCAGTCCAGTAAAATGTACATGCTAGGAACAGACGCGAGTGCTATATGCACTGTGTAGGGCAATGGGAGCCCAATAGTGACTCTCCTTACCAGAAAACAACTCTTGCTCGTAGGACCAAAAACTGCATGTGATTCAACTGCATTTCACACTGGGAAACAAACACTAGCTTGCCTTAGAAGAAACACACTCTGCTTTTGAGAAAAGACCACTCTTCTACTCTACTGTGTTTCCTATAGTGCCAGAACAGTGAGCTTGCTCAGAAGAAAAGAACTGTGCTTCCTACACACACGGGCCATATCTAGTTCAACTCTGCTTAGGAAACTGAAGAGAACAGTAGCTTCTCTTCATTCCAGTACACTGTACTTGCTGGGAACAGACGCGAGTGCTATATGCACTGTGTATGGCAATGGGAGCGCAATAGTGACTCTCATTACCAGAAAACAACTCTTGCTCATAGGACCAAAAACTGCATGTGATTCAACTCCATTTCTGACTGGGAAACAAACACTAGCTCGCCTTATGAAAAACACACTCTGCTTTTGATAAAAGAGCACTCTTCTACTCTACTGTGTTTCCTATAGGGCCAGAACAGTGAGCTTGCTCAGAACAAAAGAACTGTGCTTCCTACACACACGGGCCATATCTAGTTCAACTCTGCTTAGGAAACTGACAAGAACAGCAGCTTCTCTTAATTCCAGTACACTGTACATGCTGCGATCAGACGCGAGTGCTATTTGCACTGTGTATGGCAATGGGAGCACAATAGTGACTCTCCTTACCAGAAAAAAACTCTTGCTCATAGCACAAGAAACTGCATGTGATTCAACTCCATTTCTGACTGGGAAACAAACACTAGCTCTCCTTACGAGAAACACCCTCTGCTTTTGAGAAAAGAGCACTCTTCTACTCTACTGTGTTTCCTATAGGGGCAGAACAGTGAGCTTGCTCAGAACAAAAGAAATGTGCTTCCTACACACACGGGCCATATCTAGTTCAACTCTGCTTAGGAAACTGTCAAGAACAGTAGGTTCTCTTCAGTCCAGTACACTGTACTTGCTGGGAACAGAAGCGAGTGCTATTTGCACTGTGTATGGCAATGGGAGCACAATAGTGACTCTCCTTACCAGAAAACAACTCTTGCTTGTAGGACCAAAAACTGCATGTGATTCAACTCCATTTCTGACTGGAAAACAACCACTAGCTCGCCTTAGAAGAAACACACTCTGCTTCTGTGAAAAGACCTCTCTTCTACTCTACTGTGTTTCCTATAGGGCCAGAACAGTGAGCTTGCTCAGAACAAAATAACTGTGCTTCCTATACACACGGGCCGTATCTCGTTCAACTCTGTTTAGGAATGTGGCAAGAACAGTAGCTTCTCTTCAGTCCAGTACACTGTACTTGGTGGGAACAGACGAGAGTGCTATTTGCACCATGTATGGCAATGGGAGCACAATAGTGACTCTCCTTACCAGAAAACAACTCTTGCTCGTGGGACTAAAAACTGCATGTGATTCAACTCCATTTCTGACTGGGAAACAAACACTAGCTCGCCTTAGAAGAAAGACACTCTGCTTTTGAGAAAAGACCACTCTTCTATTCTACTGTGTTTCCTATAGGGCCAGAACAGTGAACTTGCTCAGAACAAAAGAACTGTGCTTCCTACACACACGGGCCATATCTCGTTCAACTCTGCATAGGAATCTGGCAAGAACAGTAGCTTCTCTTCAGTCCAGAACACTGTACATGCTGGGAACAGATGCGAGTGCTATTTGCACTGTGTATGGCAATGGGAGCACAATAGTGACTCTCCTTACCAGAAAACAACTCTTGCTCATAGGACCAGAAACTGCATGTGATTCAACTCCATTTCTGACTGGGAAACAAACATTAGCTTGTCTTAGAAGAAAAACACTCTGCTTTTGTGAAAAGACCACTCTTCTACTCTACTGTGTTTCCTAAAGGCCAGAGCAGTGAGCTTGCTCAGTACAAAAGTACTGTGCTTCGTACACACACGAGCCATAACTAGTTCAACTCTGCTTAGGAAACTGACAAGAACAGTAGCTTCTCTTCAGTCCAGTACACTGTACTTGCTGGGAACAGACGCGAGTGCTATTTGCTCTGTGTATGGCAATGGAAGCGCAATAGTGACTCTCCTTACCAGAAAACAACTCTTGCTCGTAGGACCAAAAACTGCTTGTGATTCAACTCCATTTCTGACTGGGAAACAAACACTAGCTCGCCTTAGAAGAAACACACTCTGCTTTTGAGAAAAGAGCACTCTTCTACTCTACTGTGTTTCCTATAGGGTCAGAACAGTGAGCTTGCTCAGAAGAAAAGAACTCTGCTTCCTACACACACGGGCCATATCTAGTTCAACTCTGCTTAGGAAACTGACAAGAACAGTAGCTTCTCTTCAGTCCAGTACACTGTACATGCTGGGAACAGACGCGAGTGCTATTTGCACTGTGTATGGCAAAGGGAGCACAATAGTGACTCTCCTTACCAGAAAACAACTATTGCTCGTAGGACCAAAAACTGCATGTGATTCAAATCCATTTCTGACTGGGAAACAAACACTAGCTCGCCATGGAAGAAACACACTCTGCTTTTGAGAAAAGACCACTCTTCTACTCTACTGTGTTTCCTATAGGGCCAGAACAGTGAGCTTGCTCAGAACAAAAGAACTGTGCTTCCTACACACACGGGCCATATCTCGTTCAACTCTGCTTAGGAAACTGACAAGAACAGTAGCTACTCTTCAGTCAAGTACACTGTACATGCTGGGAACAGACGCGAGTGTTATTTGCACTGTGTATGGCAATGAGGGCGCAATAGTGATTCTCCTTACCAGAAAACAACTCTTGCTCGTAGGACCAGAAACTGCATGTGATTCAACTCCATTTCTGACTGGGATACAAACACTAGCTCGCCTTACGAGAAACACACTCTGCTTTTGAGAAAAGAGCACTCTTCTACTCTACTGTGTTTCCTATAGGGCCAGAAAAGTGAGCTTATCAGAACAAAAGAAATGTGCTTCCTACACACACGGGCCATATCTCGTTCAATTCTGCTTAGGAACCTGGCAAGAAGAGTAGCTTCTCTTCAGTTCAATACACTGTAAATGCTGGAAACAGACGCGAGTGCTATTTGCACTGTGTATGGCAATGGGAGCACAATAGTGACTCTCCTTAACAGAAAACAACTCTTGCTTGTAGGACCAGAAACTGCATGTGATTCAACTCCATTTCTGACTGGGAAACAAACACTAGCTCGCCTTACGAGAAACACACTCTGCTTTTGAGAAAAGACCACTCTTCTACTCTACTGTGTTTCCTAAAGGGCCAGAACAGTGAGCTTGTTCAGAAGAAAAGAACTCTGCTTCCTACACACACGGGCCATATCTAGTTCAACTCTGCTTAGGAAACTGACAAGAACAGTAGCTTCTCTTCAGTCCAGTACACTGTACATGCTGGGAACATACGCGAGTGCTATTTGCACTGTGTATGGCAATGGGAGCGCAATAGTGACTCTCCTTATCAGAAAACAACTCTTGCTCGTAGGACCAAAAACTGCATGTGATTCAACTGCATTTCTGACTGGGAAACAAACACTAGCTCGCCTTAGAAGAAACACACTCTGCTTTTGAGAAAAGACCACTCTTCTACTCTACTGTGTTTCCTATAGGGCCAGAACAGTGAGCTTGATCAGAAGAAAAGAACTGTGCTTCCTACACACACGGGCCATATCTAGTTCAACTCTGCGTAGTAAACTCACAAGAACAGTAGCTTCTCTTCAGTCCAGTACACTGTACTTGCTGGGAACAGACGCGAGTGCTATATGCACTGTGTATGGCAATGGGAGCGCAATAGTGACTCTCCTTACCAGAAAACAACTCTTGCTCGTAGGACCAAAAACTGCATGTGATTCAACTCCATTTCTGACTGGGAAACAAACACTAGCTCGCCTTACGAAAAACACACTCTGCTTTTGATAAAAGAGCACTCTTCTACTCTACTGTGTTTCCTATAGGGCCAGAACAGTGAGCTTGCTCAGAACAAAAGAACTGTGCTTCCTACACACATGGGCCATATCTTGTTCAACTCTCCTTAGGAAACTGACAAGAACAATAGCTTCTCTTCAGTCCAGTAAAATGTACATGCTAGGAACAGACGCGAGTGCTATATGCACTGTGTATGGCAATGGGAGCCCAATAGTGACTCTCCATACCAGAAAACAACTCTTGCTCGTAGGACCAAAAACTGCATGTGATTCAACTGCATTTCTCACTGGGAAACAAACACTAGCTTGCCTTAGAAGAAACACACTCTGCTTTTGAGAAAAGACCACTCTTCTACTCTACTGTGTTTCCTATAGGGCCAGAACAGTGAGCTTGCTCAGAAGAAAAGAACTGTGCTTCCTACACACACGGGCCATATCTAGTTCAACTCTGCTTAGGAAACTGACAAGAACAGTAGCTTCTCTTCATTCCAGTACACTGTACTTGCTGGGAACAGACGCGAGTGCTATATGCACTGTGTATGGCAATGGGAGCGCAATAGTGACTCTGATTACCAGAAAACAACTCTTGCTCGTAGGACCAAAAACTGCACGTGATTCAACTCCATTTCTGACTGGGAAACAAACACTAGCTCGCCTTACGAAAAACACACTCTGCTTTTGATAAAAGAGCACTCTTCTACTCTACTGTGTTTCCTATAGGGCCAGAACAGTGAGCTTGATCAGAACAAAAGAACTGTGCTTCCTACACACACGGGGCGTATCTCGTTCAACTCTGCTTAGGAATGTGGCAAGAACAGCAGCTTCTCTTAATTCCAGTACACTGTACATGCTGCGAACAGACGCGAGTGCAATTTGCACTGTGTATGGCAATGGGAGCACAATAGTGACTCTCCTTACCAGAAAAAAACTCTTGCTCGTAGCACAAGAAACTGCATGTGATTCAACTCCATTTCTGACTGGGAAACAAACACTAGCTCTCCTTACGAGAAAAACCCTCTGCTTTTGAGAACAGAGCACTCTTCTACTCTACTGTGTTTCCTATAGGGCCAGAACAGTGAGCTTGCTCAGAACAAAAGAAATGTGCTTCCTACACACACGGGCCATATCTAGTTCAACTCTGCTTAGGAAACTGTCAAGAACAGTAGCTTCTCTTCAGTCCAGTACACTGTACTTGCTGGGAACAGACGCGAGTGCTATTTGCACTGTGTATGGCAAAGGGAGCACAATAGTGACTCTCCTTACCAGAAAACAACTCTTGCTTGTAGGACCAAAAACTGCATGTGATTCAACTCCATTTCTGACTGGAAAACAACCACTAGCTCGCCTTAGAAGAAACACACTCTGCTTCTGAGAAAAGACCTCTCTTCTACTCTACTGTGTTTCCTATAGGGCCAGAAAAGTGAGCTTGCTCAGAACAAAAGAACTGTGCTTCCTACACACACGGGCCATATCTCGTTTTACTCTGCTTAGGAATGTGGCAAGAACAGTAGCTTCTCTTCAGTCCAGTACACTGTACTTGGTGGGAACAGACGAGAGTGCTATTTGCACCGTGTATGGCAATGGGAGCACAATAGTGACTCTCCTTACCAGAAAACAACTCTTGCTCGTAGGACTAAAAACTGCATGTGATTCAACTCCATTTCTGACTGGGAAACAAACACTAGCTCGCCTTAGAAGAAAGACACTCTGCTTTTGAGAAAAGACCACTCTTCTATTCTACTGTGTTTCTTATAGGGCCAGAACAGTGAACTTGCTCAGAACAAAAGAACTGTGCTTCCTACACACACGGGCCATATCTCGTTCAACTCTGCATAGGAATCTGGCAAGAACAGTAGCTTCTCTTCAGTCCAGTACATTTTACATGCTGGGAACAGATGCGAGTGCTATTTGCACTGTGTATGGCAATGGGAGCACAATAGTGACTCTCCTTACCAGAAAACAACTCTTGCTCGTAGGACCAGAAACTGCATGTGATTCAACTCCATTTCTGACTGGGAAACAAACATTAGCTCGTCTTAGAAGAAACACACTCTGCTTTTGTGAAAAGACCACTCTTCTACTCTACTGTGTTTCCTAAAGGCCAGAACAGTGAGCTTGCTCAGTACAAAAGAACTGTGCTTCGTACACCACGAGCCATAACTAGTTCAACTCTGCTTAGGAAACTGACAAGAACAGTAGCTTCTCTTCAGTCCAGTACACTGTACATGCTGGGAACAGACTCGAGTGCTATTTGCACTGTGTATGGCAAAGGGAGCACAATAGTGACTCTCCTTACCAGAAAACAACTCTTGCTCGTAGGACCAAAAACTGCATGTGATTCAAATCCATTTCTGACTGGGAAACAAACACTAGCTCGCCATGGAAGAAACACACTCTGCTTTTGAGAAAAGACCACTCTTCTACTCTACTGTGTTTCCTATAGGGCCAGAAAAGTGAGCTTGCTCAGAACAAAAGAAATGTGCTTCCTACACACACGGGCCATATCTCGTTCAATTCTGCTTAGGAATCTGGCAAGAAGAGTAGCTTCTCTTCAGTTCAATACACTGTAAATGCTGGAAACAGACGCGAGTGCTATTTGCACTGTGTATGGCAATGGGAGCACAATAGTGACTCTCCTTAACAGAAAACAACTCTTGCTTGTAGGACCAGAAACTGCATGTGATTCAACTCCATTTCTGACTGGGAAACAAACACTAGCTCGCCTTAGGAGAAACACACTCTGCTTTTGAGAAAAGACCACTCTTCTACTCTACTGTGTTTCCTATAGGGCCAGAACAGTGAGCTTGCTCAGAAGAAAAGAACTGTGCTTCCTACACACACGGGCCATATCTAGTTCAACTCTGCTTAGGAAACTGACAAGAACAGTAGCTTCTCTTCATTCCAGTACACTGTACTTGCTGGGAACAGATGCGAGTGCTATATGCACTGTGTATGGCAATGGGAGCACAATAGTGACTCTGATTACCAGAAAACAACTCTTGCTCGTAGGACCAAAAACTGCATGTGATTCAACTCCATTTCTGACTGGGAAACAAACACTAGCTCGCCTTAAGAAAAACACACTCTGCTTTTGAGAAAAGAGCACTCTTCTACTCTACTGTGTTTCCTATAGGGCCAGAACAGTGAGCTTGATCAGAACAAAAGAACTGTGCTTCCTACACACACGGGCCATATCTAGTTCAACTCTGCTTAGGAAACTGACAAGAACAGCAGCTTCTCTTAATTCCAGTACACTGTACATGCTGTGAACAGACGCGAGTGCAATTTGCACTGTGTATGGCAATGGGAGCACAATAGTGACTCTCCTTACCAGAAAAAAACTCTTGCTCGTAGCACAAGAAACTGCATGTGATTCAACTCCATTTCTGACTGGGAAACAAACACTAGCTCTCCTTACGAGAAACACCCTCTGCTTTTGAGAAAAGAGCACTCTTCTACTCTACTCTGTTTCCTATAGGGCCAGAACAGTGAGCTTGCTCAGAACAAAAGAAATGTGCTTCCTACACACACGGGCCATATCTAGTTCAACTCTGCTTAGGAAACTGTCAAGAACAGTAGCTTCTCTTCAGTCCAGTACACTGTACTTGCTGGGAACAGACGCGAGTGCTATTTGCACTGTGTATGGCAATGGGAGCACAATAGTGACTCTCCTTACCAGAAAACAACTCTTGCTTGTAGGACCAAAAACTGCATGTGATTCAACTCCATTTCTGACTGGAAAACAACCACTAGCTCGCCTTAGAAGAAACACACTCTGCTTCTGAGAAAAGACCTCTCTTCTACTCTACTGTGTTTCCTATAGGGCCAGAACAGTGAGCTTGCTCAGAACAAAAGAACTGTGCTTCCTACACACACGGGCCGTATCTCGTTCAACTCTGCTTAGGAATGTGGCAAGAACAGTAGCTTCTCTTCAGTCCAGTACACTGTACTTGGTGGGAACAGACGAGAGTGCTATTTGCACCGTGTATGGCAATGGGAGCACAATAGTGACTCTCCTTACCAGAAAACAACTCTTGCTCGTAGGACTAAAAACTGCATGTGATTCAACTCCATTTCTGACTGGGAAACAAACACTAGCTCGCCTTAGAAGAAAGACACTCCTCTTTTGAGAAAAGACCACTCTTCTATTCTACTGTGTTTCCTATAGGGCCAGAACAGTGAACTTGCTCAGAACAAAAGAACTGTGCTTCGTACACCACGAGCCATAACTAGTTCAACTCTGCTTAGGAAACTGACAAGAACGGTAGCTTCTCTTCAGTCCAGTACACTGTACATGCTGGGAACAGACTCGAGTGCTATTTGCACTGTGTATGGCAAAGGGAGCACAATAGTGACTCTCCTTACCAGAAAACAACTCTTGCTCGTAGGACCAAAAACTGCATGTGATTCAAATCCATTTCTGACTGGGAAACAAACACTAGCTCGCCATGGAAGAAACACACTCTGCTTTTGAGAAAAGACCACTCTTCTACTCTACTGTGTTTCCTATAGGGCCAGAACAGTGAGCTTGCTCAGAACAAAAGAACTGTGCTTCCTACACAAACGGGCCATATCTAGTTCAACTCTGCTTAGGAAACTGACAAGAACAGTAGCTACTCTTCAGTCAAGTACACTGTACATGCTGGGAACAGACGCGAGTGTTATTTGCACTGTGTATGGCAATGAGAGCGCAATAGTGATTCTCCTTACCAGAAAACAACTCTTTCTCATAGGACCAGAAACTGCATGTGATTCAACTCCATTTCTGACTGGGATACAAACACTAGCTCGCCTTACGAGAACACACTCTGCTTTTGAGAAAAGACCACTCTTCTACTCTACTGTGTTTCCTATAGGGCCAGAAAAGTGAGCTTGCTCAGAACAAAAGAAATGTGCTTCCTACACACACGGGCCATATCTCGTTCAATTCTGCTTAGGAATCTGGCAAGAAGAGTAGCTTCTCTTCAGTTCAATACACTGTAAATGCTGGAAACAGACGCGAGTGCTATTTGCACTGTGTATGGCAATGGGAGCACAATAGTGACTCTCCTTAACAGAAAACAACTCTTGCTTGTAGGACCAGAAACTGCATGTGATTCAACTCCATTTCTGACTGGGAAACAAACACTAGCTCGCCTTAGGAGAAACACACTCTGCTTTTGAGAAAAGACCACTCTTCTACTCTACTGTGTTTCCTAAAGGGCCAGAACAGTGAGCTTGCTCAGAAGAAAAGAACTCTGCTTCCTACACACACGGGCCATATCTAGTTCAACTCTGCTTAGGAAACAGACAAGAACAGTAGCTTCTCTTCAGTCCAGTACACTGTACATGCTGGGAACATACGCGAGTGCTATTTGCACTGTGTATGGCAATGGGAGCGCAATAATGACTCTCCTTATCAGAAAACAACTCTTGCTCGTAGGACCAAAAACTGCATATGATTCAACTGCACTTCTGACTGGGAAACAAACACTAGCTCGCCTTAGAAGAAACACACTCTGCTTTTGAGAAAAGACCACTCTTCTACTCTACTGTGTTTCCTATAGGGCCAGAACAGTGAGCTTGCTCAGAAGAAAAGAACTGTGCTTCCTACACACACGGGCCATATCTAGTTCAACTCTGCTTAGGAAACTCACAAGAACAGTAGCTTCTCTTCAGTCCAGTACACTGTACTTGCTGGGAACAGACGCGAGTGCTATATGCACTGTGTATGGCAATGGGACCGCAATAGTGACTCTCCTTACCAGAAAACAACTCTTGCTCGTAGCACCAAAAATTGCATGTGATTCAACTCCATTTCTGACTGGGAAACAAACACATGCTCGCCTTACGAAAAACACACTCTGCTTTTGATAATAGAGCACTCTTCTACTCTACTGTGTTTCCTATAGGGCCAGAACAGTGAGCTTGCTCAGAACAAAAGAACTGTGCTTCCTACACACACGGGCCATATCTAGTTCAACTCTCCTTAGGAAACTGACAAGAACAATAGCTTCTCTTCAGTCCAGTAAAATGTACATGCTAGGAACAGACGCGAGTGCTATATGCACTGTGTAGGGCAATGGGAGCCCAATAGTGACTCTCCTTACCAGAAAACAACTCTTGCTCGTAGGACCAAAAACTGCATGTGATTCAACTGCATTTCTCACTGGGAAACAAACACTAGCTTGCCTTAGAAGAAACACACTCTGCTTTTGAGAAAAGACCACTCTTCTACTCTACTGTGTTTCCTATAGTGCCAGAACAGTGAGCTTGCTCAGAAGAAAAGAACTGTGCTTCCTACACACACGGGCCATATCTAGTTCAACTCTGCTTAGGAAACTGAAGAGAACAGTAGCTTCTCTTCATTCCAGTACACTGTACTTGCTGGGAACAGACGCGAGTGCTATATGCACTGTGTATGGCAATGGGAGCGCAATAGTGACTCTCATTACCAGAAAACAACTCTTGCTCATAGGACCAAAAACTGCATGTGATTCAACTCCATTTCTGACTGGGAAACAAACACTAGCTCGCCTTATGAAAAACACACTCTGCTTTTGATAAAAGAGCACTCTTCTACTCTACTGTGTTTCCTATAGGGCCAGAACAGTGAGCTTGCTCAGAACAAAAGAACTGTGCTTCCTACACACACGGGCCATATCTAGTTCAACTCTGCTTAGGAAACTGACAAGAACAGCAGCTTCTCTTAATTCCAGTACACTGTACATGCTGCGATCAGACGCGAGTGCTATTTGCACTGTGTATGGCAATGGGAGCACAATAGTGACTCTCCTTACCAGAAAAAAACTCTTGCTCATAGCACAAGAAACTGCATGTGATTCAACTCCATTTCTGACTGGGAAACAAACACTAGCTCTCCTTACGAGAAACACCCTCTGCTTTTGAGAAAAGAGCACTCTTCTACTCTACTGTGTTTCCTATAGGGGCAGAACAGTGAGCTTGCTCAGAACAAAAGAAATGTGCTTCCTACACACACGGGCCATATCTAGTTCAACTCTGCTTAGGAAACTGTCAAGAACAGTAGGTTCTCTTCAGTCCAGTACACTGTACTTGCTGGGAACAGAAGCGAGTGCTATTTGCACTGTGTATGGCAATGGGAGCACAATAGTGACTCTCCTTACCAGAAAACAACTCTTGCTTGTAGGACCAAAAACTGCATGTGATTCAACTCCATTTCTGACTGGAAAACAACCACTAGCTCGCCTTAGAAGAAACACACTCTGCTTCTGTGAAAAGACCTCTCTTCTACTCTACTGTGTTTCCTATAGGGCCAGAACAGTGAGCTTGCTCAGAACAAAATAACTGTGCTTCCTATACACACGGGCCGTATCTCGTTCAACTCTGTTTAGGAATGTGGCAAGAACAGTAGCTTCTCTTCAGTCCAGTACACTGTACTTGGTGGGAACAGACGAGAGTGCTATTTGCACTGTGTATGGCAATGGGAGCGCAAGAGTGACTCTCCTTACCAGAAAACAACTCTTGCTCGTAGGACCAGAAACTGCATGTGATTCAACTCCATTTCTGACTGGGAAACAAACATTAGCTCGTCTTAGAAGAAAAACACACTGCTTTTGTGAAAAGACCACTCTTCTACTCTACTGTGTTTCCTAAAGGCCAGAACAGTGAGCTTGCTCACTACAAAAGAACTGTGCTTCGTACACCACGAGCCATAACTAGTTCAACTCTGCTTAGGAAACTGACAAGAACAGTAGCTTCTCTTCAGTCCAGTACACTGTACATGCTGGGAACAGACTCGAGTGCTATTTGCACTGTGTATGGCAAAGGGAGCACAATAGTGACTCTCCTTACCAGAAAACAACTCTTGCTCCTAGGACCAAAAACTGCATGTGATTCAAATCCATTTCTGACTGGGAAACAAACACTAGCTCGCCATGGAAGAAACACACTCTGCTTTTGAGAAAAGACCACTCTTCTACTCTACTGTGTTTCCTATAGGGCCAGAACAGTGAGCTTGCTCAGAACAAAAGAACTGTGCTTCCTACACACACGGGCCATATCTAGTTCAACTCTGCTTAGGAAACTGACAAGAACAGTAGCTACTCTTCAGTCAAGTACACTGTACATGCTGGGAACAGACGCGAGTGTTATTTGCACTGTGTATGGCAATGAGAGCGCAATAGTGATTCTCCTTACCAGAAAACAACTCTTGCTCGTAGGACCAAAAACTGCATGTGATTCAACTCCATTTCTGACTGGGAAACAAACACTAGCTCGCCTTACGAAAAACACACTCTGCTTTTGATAAAAGAGCACTCTTCTACTCTTCTGTGTTTCCTATAGGGCCAGAACAGTGAGCTTGCTCAGAACAAAACAACTGTGCTTCCTACACACACGGGCCATATCTAGTTCAACTCTCCTTAGGAAACTGAGAAGAACAATAGCTTCTCTTCAGTCCAGTAAAATGTACATGCTAGGAACAGACTCGAGTGCTATCTGCACTGTGTATGGCAATGGGAGCCCAATAGTGACTCTCCTTACCAGAAAACAACTCTTGCTCTTAGGACCAAAAACTGCATGTGATTCAACTGCATTTCTCACTGGGAAACAAACACTAGCTTGCCTTAGAAGAAACACACTCTGCTTTTGAGAAAAGAGCACTCTTCTACTCTACTGTGTTTCCTATAGGGCCAGAACAGTGAGCTTGCTCAGAAGAAAAGAACTGTGCTTCCTACACACACGGGCCATATCTAGTTCAACTCTGCTTAGGAAACTGACAAGAACAGTAGCTTCTCTTCAGTCCAGTACACTGTACTTCCTGGGAACAGACGCGAGTGCTATATGCACTGTGTATGGCAATGGGAGCGCAATAGTGACTCTGATTACCAGAAAACAACTCTTGCTCGTAGGACCAGAAACTGCATGTGATTCAACTCCATTTCTGACTGGGAAACAAACACTAGCTCGCCTTACGAAAAACACACTCTGCTTTTGATAAAAGAGCACTCTTCTACTCTACTGTGTTTCCTATAGGGCCAGAACAGTGAGCTTGCTCAGAAGAAAAGAACTGTGCTTCCTACACACACGGGCCATATCTAGTTCAACTCTGCTTAGGAAACTGACAAGAACAGTAGGTTCTCTTCAGTCCAGTACACTTTACTTGCTGGGAACAGACGCGAGTGCTATTTGCATTGTTTATGGCAATGGGAGCCGAATAGTGACTCTCCTTACCAGAAAACAACTCTTGCTTGTAGGACCAAAATCTGCATGTATTCAACTCCATTTCTGACTGGGAAACAACCACTAGCTCGCTTTAGAAGAAACACACTCTGCTTTTGAGAAAAGACCACTCTTCTACTCTACTGTGTTTCCTACAGGGTCAGAAAAGTGAGCTTGTTTAGAACAAAAGAATTGTGCTTCCTACACACACGGGCATATCTCGTTCAACTCTGCTTAGGAATCTGGCAAGAACAGTAGCTTCTCTTCAGTCCAGTACACTGTACATGCTGGGAACAGACGCGAGTGCTATTTGCACTGTGTATGGCAATGGGAGCGCAATAGTGACTCTCCTTACCAGAAAAAAACTCTTGCTCATACGACCAGAAACTGCATGTGATTCAACTCCATTTCTGACTGGGAAACAAGCACTTGCTCGCCTAACGAGAAACACACTCTGCTTTTGAGAAAAGAGCACTCTTCTACTCTACTGTGTTTCCTATAGGGCCAGAACAGTGAGCTTGCTCAGAACAAAAGAACTGTGCTTCCTACACACACGGGCCATATCTAGTTCAACTCTGCTTAGGAAACTTACAAGAACAGTAGCTTCTCTTCATTCCAGTACACTGTACATGCTGCGAACAGACGCGAGTGCTATTTGCACTGTGTATGGCAATGGGAGCGCAATAGTGACTCTCCTTACCAGAAAAAAACTCTTGCTCGTAGCAAAAGAAACTGCATGTGATTCAACTCCATTTCTGACTGGGAAACAAACACTAGCTCTCCTTATGAGAAACACCCTCTGCTTTTGAGAAAAGAGCACTCTTCTACTCTACTGTGTTTCCTATAGGGCCAGAACAGTGAGCTTGCTCAGAACAAAAGAAATGTGCTTCCTACACACACGGGCCATATCTAGTTCAACTCTGCTTAGGAAACTGTCAAGAACAGTAGCTTCTCTTCAGTCCAGTACACTGTACTTGCTGGGAACAGACGCGAGTG
The DNA here is from genome assembly GCF_949786415.1 of Peromyscus eremicus. Classification (NCBI taxonomy): domain Eukaryota; kingdom Metazoa; phylum Chordata; class Mammalia; order Rodentia; family Cricetidae; genus Peromyscus; species Peromyscus eremicus. The sequence continues at coordinate 329,239 of NW_026734408.1, forward strand.
CTATTTGCCCTGTGTATGGCAATGGGAGCGCAATAGTGACTCTCCTTACCAGAAAACAACTCTTGCTTGTAGGACCAAAAACTGCATGTGATTCAACTCCATTTCTGACTGGAAAACAACCACTAGCTCGCCTTAGAAGAAACACACTCTGCTTCTGAGAAAAGACCTCTCTTCTACTCTACTGTGTTTCCTATAGGGCCAGAACAGTGAGCTTGCTCAGAACAAAAGAAATGTGCTTCCTACACACACGGGCGGTATCTCGTTCAACTCTGCTTAGGAATGTGGCAAGAACAGTAGCTTCTCTTCAGTCCAGTACACTGTACTTGCTGGGAACAGACGAGAGTGCTATTTGCACCGTGTATGGCAATGGGAGCACAATAGTGACTCTCCTTACCAGAAAACAACTCTTGCTCGTGGGACTAAAAACTGCATGTGATTCAACTCCATTTCTGACTGGGAAACAAACACTAGCTCGCCTTAGAAGAAAGACACTCTGCTTTTGAGAAAAGACCAATCTTCTATTCTACTGTGTTTCCTATAGGGCCAGAACAGTGAACTTGCTCAGAACAAAAGAACTGTGCTTCCTACACACATGGGCCATATCTCGTTCAATTCTGCATAGGAATCTGGCAAGAACAGTAGCTTCTCTTCAGTCCTGTACACTGTACATGCTGGGAACAGATGCGAGTGCTATTTGCACTGTGTATGGCAATGGGAGCGCAATAGTGACTCTCCTTACCAGAAAACAACTCTTGCTCGTAGGACCAGAAACTGCATGTGATTCAACTCCATTTCTGACTGGGAAACAAACATTAGCTCGTCTTAGAAGAAAAACACTCTGCTTTTGTGAAAAGACCACTCTTCTACTCTACTGTGTTTCCTAAAGGCCAGAACAGTGAGCTTGCTCAGTACAAAAGAACTGTGCTTCGTACACCACGAGCCATAACTAGTTCAACTCTGCTTAGGAAACTGACAAGAACAGTAGCTTCTCTTCAGTCCAGTACACTGTACTTGCTGGGAACAGATGCGAGTGCTATTTGCACTGTGTATGGCAATGGAAGCGCAATAGTGACTCTCCTTACCAGAAAACAACTCTTGCTCGTAGGACCAAAAACTGCTTGTGATACAACTCCATTTCTGACTGGGAAACAAACACTAGCTCGCCTTAAAAGAAATACACTCTGCTTTTGAGAAAAGACCACTCTTCTACTCTACGGTGTTTCCTATAGGGTCAGAACAGTGAGCTTGCTCAGAAGAAAAGAACTCTGCTTCCTACACACACGGGCCATATCTAGTTCAACTCTGCTTAGGAAACTGACAAGAACAGTAGCTTCTCTTCAGTCCAGTACACTGTACATGCTGGGAACAGACGCGAGTGCTATTTGCACTGTGTATGGCAAAGGGAGCACAATAGTGATTCTCCTTACCAGAAAACAACTCTTGCTCGTAGGACCAGAAACTGCATGTGATTCAACTCCATTTCTGACTGGGATACAAACACTAGCTCGCCTTACGAGAAACACACTCTGCTTTTGAGAAAAGAGCACTCTTCTACTCTACTGTGTTTCCTATAGGGCCAGAAAAGTGAGCTTGCTCAGAACAAAAGAAATGTGCTTCCTACACACACGGGCCATATCTCGTTCAATTCTGCTTAGGAATCTGGCAAGAAGAGTAGCTTCTCTTCAGTTCAATACACTGTAAATGCTGGAAACAGACGTGAGTGCTATTTGCACTGTGTATGGCAATGGGAGCACAATAGTGACTCTCCTTAACAGAAAACAACTCTTGCTTGTAGGACCAGAAACTGCATGTGATTCAACTCCATTTCTGACTGGGAAACAAACACTAGCTCGCCTTACGAGAAACACACTCTGCTTTTGAGAAAAGACCACTCTTCTACTCTACTGTGTTTCCTAAAGGGCCAGAACAGTGAGCTTGCTCAGAAGAAAAGAACTGTGCTTCCTACACACACGGGCCATATCTAGTTCAACTCTGCTTAGGAAACTGACAAGAACAGTAGCTTCTCTTCAGTCCAGTACACTGTACATGCTGGGAACATACGCGAGTGCTATTTGCACTGTGTATGGCAATGGGAGCGCAATAGTGACTCTCCTTATCAGAAAACAACTCTTGCTCGTAGGACCAAAAACTGCATGTGATTCAACTGCATTTCTGACTGGGAAACAAACACTAGCTCGCCTTAGAAGAAACACACTCTGCTTTTGAGAAAAGACCACTCTTCTACTCTACTGTGTTTCCTATAGGGCCAGAACAGTGAGCTTGCTCAGAAGAAAAGAACTGTGCTTCTTACACACACGGGCCATATCTAGTTCAACTCTGCTTAGGAAACTCACAAGAACAGTAGCTTCTCTTCAGTCCAGTACACTGTACTTGCTGGGAACAGACGCGAGTGCTATATGCACTGTGTATGGCAATGGGAGCGCAATAGTGACTCTCCTTACCAGAAAACAACTCTTGCTCGTAGACCAAAAACTGCATGTGATTCAACTCCATTTCTGACTGGGAAACAAACACTAGCTCGCCTTACGAAAAACACACTCTGCTTTTGATAAAAGAGCACTCTTCTACTCTACTGTGTTTCCTACAGGGCCAGAACAGTGAGCTTGCTCAGAACAAAAGAACTGTGCTTCCTACACACACGGGCCATATCTAGTTCAACTCTGCTTAGGAAACTGACAAGAACAGCAGCTTCTCTTAATTCCAGTACACTGTACATGCTGCGAACAGACGCGAGTGCTATTTGCACTGTGTATGGCAATGGGAGCACAATAGTGACTCTCCTTACCAGAAAAAAACTCTTGCTCGTAGCACAAGAAACTGCATGTGATTCAACTCCATTTCTGACTGGGAAACAAACACTAGCTCTCCTTACGAGAAACACCCTCTGCTTTTGAGAAAAGAGCACTCTTCTACTCTACTGTGTTTCCTATAGGGCCAGAACAGTGAGCTTGCTCAGAACAAAAGAACTGTGCTTCCTACACACACGGGCCATATCTAGTTCAACTCTGCTTAGGAAACTGTCAAGAACAGTAGCTTCTCTTCAGTCCAGTACACTGTACTTGCTGGGAACAGACGCGAGTGCTATTTGCACTGTGTATGGCAATGGGAGCACAATAGTGACTCTCCTTACCAGAAAACAACTCTTGCTTGTAGGACCAAAAACTGCATGTGATTCAACTCCATTTCTGACTGGAAAACAACCACTAGCTCGCCTTAGAAGAAACACACTCTGCTTCTGAGAAAAGACCTCTCTTCTACTCTACTGTGTTTCCTATAGGGCCAGAACAGTGAGCTTGCTCAGAACAAAATAACTGTTCTTCCTACACACACGGGGCATATCTCGTTCAACTCTGCTTAGGAATGTGGCAAGAACAGTAGCTTCTCTTCAGTCCAGTACACTGTACTTGCTGGGAACAGACGAGAGTGCTATTTGCACCATGTATGGCAATGGGAGCACAATAGTGACTCTCCTTACCAGAAAACAACTCTTGCTCGTAGGACTAAAAACTGCATGTGATTCAACTCCATTTCTGACTGGGAAACAAACACTAGCTCGCCTTAGAAGAAAGACACTCTGCTTTTGAGAAAAGACCACTCTTCTATTCTACTGTGTTTCCTATAGGGCCAGAACAGTGAACTTGCTCAGAACAAAAGAACTGTGCTTCCTACACACACGGGCCATATCTCGTTCAACTCTGCATAGGAATCTGGCAAGAACAGTAGCTTCTCTTCAGTCCAGTACACTGTACATGCTGGGAACAGATGTGAGTGCTATTTGCACTGTGTATGGCAATGGGAGCGCAAGAGTGACTCTCCTTACCAGAAAACAACTCTTGCTCGTAGGACCAGAAACTGCATGTGATTCAACTCCATTTCTGACTGGGAAACAAACATTAGCTCGTCTTAGAAGAAAAACACACTGCTTTTGTGAAAAGACCACTCTTCTACTCTACTGTGTTTCCTAAAGGCCAGAACAGTGAGCTTGCTCACTACAAAAGAACTGTGCTTCGTACACCACGAGCCATAACTAGTTCAACTCTGCTTAGGAAACTGACAAGAACAGTAGCTTCTCTTCAGTCCAGTACACTGTACATGCTGGGAACAGACTCGAGTGCTATTTGCACTGTGTATGGCAAAGGGAGCACAATAGTGACTCTCCTTACCAGAAAACAACTCTTGCTCCTAGGACCAAAAACTGCATGTGATTCAAATCCATTTCTGACTGGGAAACAAACACTAGCTCGCCATGGAAGAAACACACTCTGCTTTTGAGAAAAGAGCACTCTTCTACTCTACTGTGTTTCCTATAGGGCCAGAACAGTGAGCTTGCTCAGAACAAAAGAACTGTGCTTCCTACACACACGGGCCATATCTAGTTCAACTCTGCTTAGGAAACTTACAAGAACAGTAGCTTCTCTTCATTCCAGTACACTGTACATGCTGCGAACAGACGCGAGTGCTATTTGCACTGTGTATGGCAATGGGAGCGCAATAGTGACTCTCCTTACCAGAAAAAAACTCTTGCTCGTAGCAAAAGAAACTGCATGTGATTCAACTCCATTTCTGACTGGGAAACAAACACTAGCTCTCCTTATGAGAAACACCCTCTGCTTTTGAGAAAAGAGCACTCTTCTACTCTACTGTGTTTCCTATAGGGCCAGAACAGTGAGCTTGCTCAGAACAAAAGAAATGTGCTTCCTACACACACGGGCCATATCTAGTTCAACTCTGCTTAGGAAACTGTCAAGAACAGTAGCTTCTCTTCAGTCCAGTACACTGTACTTGCTGGGAACAGACGGGAGTGCTATTTGCCCTGTGTATGGCAATGGGAGCGCAATAGTGACTCTCCTTACCAGAAAACAACTCTTGCTTGTAGGACCAAAAACTGCATGTGATTCAACTCCATTTCTGACTGGAAAACAACCACTAGCTCGCCTTAGAAGAAACACACTCTGCTTCTGAGAAAAGACCTCTCTTCTACTCTACTGTGTTTCCTATAGGGCCAGAACAGTGAGCTTGCTCAGAACAAAAGAAATGTGCTTCCTACACACACGGGCGGTATCTCGTTCAACTCTGCTTAGGAATGTGGCAAGAACAGTAGCTTCTCTTCAGTCCAGTACACTGTACTTGCTGGGAACAGACGAGAGTGCTATTTGCACCGTGTATGGCAATGGGAGCACAATAGTGACTCTCCTTACCAGAAAACAACTCTTGCTCGTGGGACTAAAAACTGCATGTGATTCAACTCCATTTCTGACTGGGAAACAAACACTAGCTCGCCTTAGAAGAAAGACACTCTGCTTTTGAGAAAAGACCAATCTTCTATTCTACTGTGTTTCCTATAGGGCCAGAACAGTGAACTTGCTCAGAACAAAAGAACTGTGCTTCCTACACACATGGGCCATATCTCGTTCAATTCTGCATAGGAATCTGGCAAGAACAGTAGCTTCTCTTCAGTCCTGTACACTGTACATGCTGGGAACAGATGCGAGTGCTATTTGCACTGTGTATGGCAATGGGAGCACAATAGTGACTCTCCTTACCAGAAAACAACTCTTGCTCGTAGGACCAGAAACTGCATGTGATTCAACTCCATTTCTGACTGGGAAACAAACATTAGCTCGTCTTAGAAGAAAAACACTCTGCTTTTGTGAAAAGACCACTCTTCTACTCTACTGTGTTTCCTAAAGGCCAGAACAGTGAGCTTGCTCAGTACAAAAGAACTGTGCTTCGTACACCACGAGCCATAACTAGTTCAACTCTGCTTAGGAAACTGACAAGAACAGTAGCTTCTCTTCAGTCCAGTACACTGTACTTGCTGGGAACAGACGCGAGTGCTATTTGCACTGTGTATGGCAATGGAAGCGCAATAGTGACTCTCCTTACCAGAAAACAACTCTTGCTCGTAGGACCAAAAACTGCTTGTGATACAACTCCATTTCTGACTGGGAAACAAACACTAGCTCGCCTTAGAAGAAATACACTCTGCTTTTGAGAAAAGACCACTCTTCTACTCTACTGTGTTTCCTATAGGGTCAGAACAGTGAGCTTGCTCAGAAGAAAAGAACTCTGCTTCCTACACACACGGGCCATATCTAGTTCAACTCTGCTTAGGAAACTGACAAGAACAGTAGCTTCTCTTCAGTCCAGTACACTGTACATGCTGGGAACAGACGCGAGTGCTATTTGCACTGTGTATGGCAAAGGGAGCACAATAGTGATTCTCCTTACCAGAAAACAACTCTTGCTCGTAGGACCAGAAACTGCATGTGATTCAACTCCATTTCTGACTGGGATACAAACACTAGCTCGCCTTACGAGAAACACACTCTGCTTTTGAGAAAAGAGCACTCTTCTACTCTACTGTGTTTCCTATAGGGCCAGAAAAGTGAGCTTGCTCAGAACAAAAGAAATGTGCTTCCTACACACACGGGCCATATCTCGTTCAATTCTGCTTAGGAATCTGGCAAGAAGAGTAGCTTCTCTTCAGTTCAATACACTGTAAATGCTGGAAACAGACGTGAGTGCTATTTGCACTGTGTATGGCAATGGGAGCACAATAGTGACTCTCCTTAACAGAAAACAACTCTTGCTTGTAGGACCAGAAACTGCATGTGATTCAACTCCATTTCTGACTGGGAAACAAACACTAGCTCGCCTTACGAGAAACACACTCTGCTTTTGAGAAAAGACCACTCTTCTACTCTACTGTGTTTCCTAAAGGGCCAGAACAGTGAGCTTGCTCAGAAGAAAAGAACTGTGCTTCCTACACACACGGGCCATATCTAGTTCAACTCTGCTTAGGAAACTGACAAGAACAGTAGCTTCTCTTCAGTCCAGTACACTGTACATGCTGGGAACATACGCGAGTGCTATTTGCACTGTGTATGGCAATGGGAGCGCAATAGTGACTCTCCTTATCAGAAAACAACTCTTGCTCGTAGGACCAAAAACTGCATGTGATTCAACTGCATTTCTGACTGGGAAACAAACACTAGCTCGCCTTAGAAGAAACACACTCTGCTTTTGAGAAAAGACCACTCTTCTACTCTACTGTGTTTCCTATAGGGCCAGAACAGTGAGCTTGCTCAGAAGAAAAGAACTGTGCTTCTTACACACACGGGCCATATCTAGTTCAACTCTGCTTAGGAAACTCACAAGAACAGTAGCTTCTCTTCAGTCCAGTACACTGTACTTGCTGGGAACAGACGCGAGTGCTATATGCACTGTGTATGGCAATGGGAGCGCAATAGTGACTCTCCTTACCAGAAAACAACTCTTGCTCGTAGACCAAAAACTGCATGTGATTCAACTCCATTTCTGACTGGGAAACAAACACTAGCTCGCCTTACGAAAAACACACTCTGCTTTTGATAAAAGAGCACTCTTCTACTCTACTGTGTTTCCTACAGGGCCAGAACAGTGAGCTTGCTCAGAACAAAAGAACTGTGCTTCCTACACACACGGGCCATATCTAGTTCAACTCTGCTTAGGAAACTGACAAGAACAGCAGCTTCTCTTAATTCCAGTACACTGTACATGCTGCGAACAGACGCGAGTGCTATTTGCACTGTGTATGGCAATGGGAGCACAATAGTGACTCTCCTTACCAGAAAAAAACTCTTGCTCGTAGCACAAGAAACTGCATGTGATTCAACTCCATTTCTGACTGGGAAACAAACACTAGCTCTCCTTACGAGAAACACCCTCTGCTTTTGAGAAAAGAGCACTCTTCTACTCTACTGTGTTTCCTATAGGGCCAGAACAGTGAGCTTGCTCAGAACAAAAGAACTGTGCTTCCTACACACACGGGCCATATCTAGTTCAACTCTGCTTAGGAAACTGTCAAGAACAGTAGCTTCTCTTCAGTCCAGTACACTGTACTTGCTGGGAACAGACGCGAGTGCTATTTGCACTGTGTATGGCAATGGGAGCACAATAGTGACTCTCCTTACCAGAAAACAACTCTTGCTTGTAGGACCAAAAACTGCATGTGATTCAACTCCATTTCTGACTGGAAAACAACCACTAGCTCGCCTTAGAAGAAACACACTCTGCTTCTGAGAAAAGACCTCTCTTCTACTCTACTGTGTTTCCTATAGGGCCAGAACAGTGAGCTTGCTCAGAACAAAATAACTGTTCTTCCTACACACACGGGGCATATCTCGTTCAACTCTGCTTAGGAATGTGGCAAGAAAAGTAGCTTCTCTTCAGTCCAGTACACTGTACTTGCTGGGAACAGACGAGAGTGCTATTTGCACCGTGTATGGCAATGGGAGCACAATAGTGACTCTCCTTACCAGAAAACAACTCTTGCTCGTAGGACTAAAAACTGCATGTGATTCAACTCCATTTCTGACTGGGAAACAAACACTAGCTCGCCTTAGAAGAAAGACACTCTGCTTTTGAGAAAAGACCACTCTTCTATTCTACTGTGTTACCTATAGAGCCAGAACAGTGAACTTGCTCAGAACAAAAGAACTGTGCTTCCTACACACACGGGCCATATCTTGTTCAACTCTGCATAGGAATCTGGCAAGAACAGTAGCTTCTCTTCAGTCCAGTACACTGTACATGCTGGGAACAGATGCAAGTGCTATTTGCACTGTGTATGGCAATGGGAGCGCAATAGTGACTCTCCTTACCAGAAAACAACTCTTGCTCGTAGGACCAGAAACTGCATGTGATTCAACTCCATTTCTGACTGGGAAACAAACATTAGCTCCTCTTAGAAGAAAAACACTCTGCTTTTGTGAAAAGACCACTCTTCTACTCTACTGTGTTTCCTAAAGGCCAGAACAGTGAGCTTGCTCAGTACAAAAGAACTGTGCTTCGTACACACACGAGCCATAACTAGTTCAACTCTGCTTAGGAAACTCACAAGAACAGTAGCTTCTCTTCAGTCCAGTACACTGTACATGCTGGGAACAGACTCGAGTGCTATTTGCACTGTGTATGGCAAAGGGAGCACAATAGTGACTCTCCTTACCAGAAAACAACTCTTGCTCGTAGGACCAAAAACTGCATGTGATTCAAATCCATTTCTGACTGGGAAACAAACACTAGCTCGCCATGGAAGAAACACACTTGCTTTTGAGAAAAGACCACTCTTCTACTCTACTGTGTTTCCTATAGGGCCAGAACAGTGAGCTTGCTCAGAACAAAAGAACTGTGCTTCCTACACACACGGGCCATATCTAGTTCAACTCTGCTTAGGAAACTGACAAGAACAGTAGCTACTCTTCAGTCAAGTACACTGTACATGCTGGGAACAGACGCGAGTGTTATTTGCACTGTGTATGGCAATGAGAGCGCAATAGTGATTCTCCTTACCAGAAAACAACTCTTGCTCGTAGGACCAAAAACTGCATGTGATTCAACTCCATTTCTGACTGGGAAACAAACACTAGCTCGCCTTACGAAAAACACACTCTGCTTTTGATAAAAGAGCACTCTTCTACTCTACTGTGTTTCCTATAGGGCCAGAACAGTGAGCTTGCTCAGAACAAAAGAACTGTGCTTCCTACACACACGGGCCATATCTAGTTCAACTCTCCTTAGGAAACTGACAAGAACAATAGCTTCTCTTCAGTCCAGTAAAATGTACATGCTAGGAACAGACTCGAGTGCTATATGCACTGTGTATGGCAAAGGGAGCCCAATAGTGACTCTCCTTACCAGCAAACAACTCTTGCTCTTAGGACCAAAAACTGCATGTGATTCAACTGCATTTCTCACTGGGAAACAAACACTAGCTTGCCTTAGAAGAAACACACTCTGCTTTTGAGAAAAGACCACTCTTCTACTCTACTGTGTTTCCTATAGGGCCAGAACAGTGAGCTTGCTCAGAAGAAAAGAACTGTGCTTCCTACACACACGGGCAATATCTAGTTCAAGTCTGCTAGGGAAACTGACAAGAACAGTAGCTTCTCTTCAGTCCAGTACACTGTACATGCTGGGAACAGACGCGAGTGCTATTTGCACTGTGTATGGCAAAGGGAGCGCAATAGTGAATCTTTTTATCAGAAAACAACTCTGGCTCGTAGGACAAAAAAGTGCATGTGATTGAACTCCATTTCTGACTGGGAAACAAACACTAGCTCGCCTTAGAAGAAACACACTCTGCTTTTGAGAAAAGACCACTCTTCTACTCTACTGTGTTTCCTATAGGGTCAGAACAGTGAGCTTGTTCAGAACAAAAGAACTGTGCTTCCTACACACACGGGCCATATCTCGTTCAACTCTGCTTAGGAATCTGGCAAGAACAGTAACTTCTCTTCAGTCCAGTACACTGTACATGCTGGGAACAGACGTGAGTGCTATTTGCACTGTGTATGGCAATGGGAGCGCAATAGTGACTCTCCTTACCAGAAAATAACTCTTGCTCGTAGGACCAGAAACTGCATGTGATTCAACTCCATTTCTGACTGGGAAACAAGCACTTGCTCGCCTAACGATATACACACTCTGCTTTTGAGAAAAGAGCACTCTTCTACTCTACTGTGTTTCCTATAGGGCCAGAACAGTGAGCTTGCTCAGAACAAAAGAACTGTGCTTCCTACACACACGGGCCATATCTAGTTCAACTCTGCTTAGGAAACTGACAAGAACAGGAGCTTCTCTTCATTCCAGTACACTGTACATGCTGGGAACAGACGCGAGTGCTATTTGCACTGTGTATGGCAATGGAATCGCAATAGTGACTCTCCTTACCAGAAAACAACTCTTGCTCGTAGCACCAGAAACTGCATGTGATTCAGCTCCATTTCTGACTGGGAAACAAACACTAGCTCTCCTTACGAGAAACACCCTCTGCTTTTGAGAAAAGAGCACTCTTCTACTCTACTGTGTTTCCTATAGGGCCAGAACAGTGACCTTGCTCAGAACAAAAGAACTGTGCTTCCTACACACACGGGCCGTATCTCGTTCAACTCTGCTTAGGAATGTGGCAAGAACAGTAGCTTCTCTTCAGTCCAGTACACTGTACTTGCTGGGAACAGACGAGAGTGCTATTTGCACCGTGTATGGCAATGGGAGCACAATAGTGACTCTCCTTACCAGAAAACAACTCTTGCTCGTAGGACTAAACACTGCATGTGATTCAACTCCATTTCTGACTGGGAAACAAACACTAGCTCGCCTTAGAAGAAAGACACTCTGCTTTTGAGAAAAGACCACTCTTCTATTCTACTGTGTTTCCTATAGAGCCAGAACAGTGAACTTGCTCAGAACAAAAGAACTGTGCTTCCTACACACACGGGCCATATCTTGTTCAACTCTGCATAGGAATCTGGCAAGAACAGTAGCTTCTCTTCAGTCCAGTACACTGTACATGCTGGGAACAGATGCAAGTGCTATTTGCACTGTGTATGGCAATGGGAGCGCAATAGTGACTCTCCTTACCAGAAAACAACTCTTGCTCGTAGGACCAGAAACTGCATGTGATTCAACTCCATTTCTGACTGGGAAACAAACACTAGCTCGCCATGGAAGAAACACACTCTGCTTTTGAGAAAAGACCACTCTTCTACTCTACTGTGTTTCCTATAGGGCCAGAACAGTGAGCTTGCTCAGAACAAAAGAACTGTGCTTCCTACACACACGGGCCATATCTAGTTCAACTCTGCTTAGGAAACTGACAAGAACAGTAGCTACTCTTCAGTCAAGTACACTGTACATGCTGGGAACAGACGCGAGTGTTATTTGCACTGTGTATGGCAATGAGAGCGCAATAGTGATTCTCCTTACCAGAAAACAACTCTTGCTTGTAGGACCAAAAACTGCATGTGATTCAACTCCATTTCTGACTGGGAAACAAACACTAGCTCGCCTTACGAAAAACACACTCTGCTTTTGATAAAAGAGCACTCTTCTACTCTACTGTGTTGCCTATAGGCCCAGAACAGTGAGCTTGCTCAGAACAAAAGAACTGTGCTTCCTACACACACGGGCCATATCTAGTTCAACTCTCCTTAGGAAACTGACAAGAACAATAGCTTCTCTTCAGTCCAGTAAAATGTACATGCTAGGAACAGACTCGAGTGCTATATGCACTGTGTATGGCAATGGGAGCCCAATAGTGACTCTCCTTACCAGCAAACAACTCTTGCTCTTAGGACCAAAAACTGCATGTGATTCAACTGCATTTCTCACTGGGAAACAAACACTAGCTTGCCTTAGAAGAAACACACTCTGCTTTTGAGAAAAGACCACTCTTCTACTCTACTGTGTTTCCTATAGGGCCAGAACAGTGAACTTGCTCAGAAGAAAAGAACTGTGCTTCCTACACACACGGGCCATATCTAGTTCAAGTCTGCTAGGGAAACTGACAAGAACAGTAGCTTCTCTTCAGTCCAGTACACTGTACATGCTGGGAACAGACGCGAGTGCTATTTGCACTGTGTATGGCAAAGGGAGCGCAATAGTGAATCTTTTTATCAGAAAAACACTCTGGCTCGTAGGACAAAAAAGTGCATGTGATTGAACTCCATTTCTGACTGGGAAACAAACACTAGCTCGCCTTAGAAGAAACACACTCTGCTTTTGAGAAAAGACCACTCTTCTACTCTACTGTGTTTCCTATAGGGTCAGAACAGTGAGCTTGTTCAGAACAAAAGAACTGTGCTTCCTACACACACGGGCCATATCTCGTTCAACTCTGCTTAGGAATCTGGCAAGAACAGTAGCTTCTCTTCAGTCCAGTACACTGTACATGCTGGGAACAGACATGAGTGCTATTTGCACTGTGTATGGCAATGGGAGCGCAATAGTGACTCTCCTTACCAGAAAATAACTCTTGCTCGTAGGACCAGAAACTGCATGTGATTCAACTCCATTTCTGACTGGGAAACAAGCACTTGCTCGCCTAACGATAAACACACTCTGCTTTTGAGAAAAGAGCACTCTTCTACTCTACTGTGTTTCCTATAGGGCCAGAACAGTGACCTTGCTCAGAACAAAAGAAATGTGCTTCCTACACACACGGGCCATATCTAGTTCAACTCTGCTTAGGAAACTGACAAGAACAGTAGCTTCTCTGCAGTCCAGTACACTGTACATGCTGGGAACAGACGCGAGTGCTATTTGCACGGTGTATGGCAATGGGATCGCAATAGGGACTCTCCTTACCAGAAAACAACTCTTGCTCGTAGGACCAGAAACTGCATGTGAATCAACTCCATTTCTGACTGGGAAACAAATCCTAGCTTGCCTTACGAGAAACACACTCTGCTTTAGATAAAAGACCACTCTTCTACTCTACTGTGTTTCCTATAGGGTCAGAACAGTGAACTTGTTCAGAACAAAAGAACTGTGCTTCCTACACACACGGGCCATATCTCGTTCAACTCTGCTTAGGAATCTGGCAAGAACAGTAGCTTCTTTTCAGGCCAGTACACTGTACATGCTGGGAACAGACGGAGTGCTATTTGCACTGTGTATGGCAATGGGAGCGCAATAGTGACTCTCCTTACTAGAAAACAACTCTTGCTCGTAGGACCAGAAACTACATGAGATTCAACTCCATTCTGACTGGGAAACAAACACTAGCTCGTCTTAGAAGAAACACACTCTGCTTTTGTGAAAAGACCACTCTTCTACTCTACTCTGTTTCCTAAAGGCCAGAACAGTGAGCTTGCTCACTACAAAAGAACTGTGCTTCCTACACACACGAGCCATAACTAGTTCAACTCTGCTTAGGAAACTTACAAGAACAGTAGCTTCTCTTCAGTCCAGTACACTGTACTTGCTGGGAACAGACGAGAGTGCAATTTGCACTGTGTATGGCAAAGGGAGGGCAATATTGACTCTCCTTACCAGAAAACATCTCTTTCTCGTAGGACCAAAAACTGCATGTGATCCAACTCCATTTCTGACTGGGAAACAAACACTAGCTCGCCTTAGAAGAAACACACTCTGCTTTTGAGAAAAAACCACTCTTCTACTGTACTGTGTTTCCTATAGGGCCAGAACAGTGAGCTTGCTCAGAACAAAAGAACTGTGCTTCCTACACACACGGGCCATATCTAGTTCAACTCTGCTTAGGAAACTGACAAGAACAGTAGCTTCTCTTCAGTCCAGTACACTGTACATGTTGGGAACAAACGAGAGTGCTATATGCACTGTGTATGGCAATGGGAGCTCAATTGTCAATCTCCTTACCAGAAAACAACTCTTGCTCGTAGGACCAGAAACTGCATGTGGTTCAACTCCATTTCTGACTGGGAAACAAACACTAGCTCGCCTTACGAGAAACACACTCTGCTTTTGAGAAAAGAGCACTCTTCTTCTCTACTGTGTTTCCTATAGGGCCAGAACAGTGAGCTTGCTCAGAACAAAAGAACTGTGTTTCCTACACTCACGGGCCATATCTAGTTCAACTCTGCTTAGGAAACTGACAAGAACAGTAGCTTCCCTTCAGTCCAGTACACTGTACTTGCTGGGAACAGACGCGAGTGCTATTTGCACTGTATATGGCAATGGGAGCTCAATAGTCAATCTCTTTACCAGAAAACAACTCTTGCTCGTAGGACAAAAACTGCATGTGATTCAACTCCATTTCTGACTGGGAAACAAACACTAGCTTGCCTTACAAAAAACACACTCTGCTTTTGAGTAAAGAGCATTCTTCTTCTCTACTGTGTTTCCTATAGGGCCAGAACAATGAGCTTGCTCAGAACAAAAGAACTGTGCTTCCTACACATGGGCCATATCTAGTTCAACTCTGCTTAGGAAACTGACAAGAACAGTAGCTTCTCTTCAGTCCAGTACACTGTACTTGCTGGGAACAGACGCGAGTGCTATTTGCACTGGGTATGTCAATGGGAGCACAATAGTGACTCTCCTTACCAGAAAACAATGCTTGTTCCTAGGACCAAAAACTGCATGTGATTCAACTCCATTTCTGACTGGGAAACAAACACTAGCTCGCCTTAGAAGAAACACGCTCTGCTTTTGTGAAAAGACCAGTCTTCTACTCTACTGTGTTTCCTATAGGTCCAGAAGAGTGAGATTGCTCAGAACAAAGGAACTGTGCTTCCTACACACACGGGCCATATCTCGTTCAACTCTGCTTAGGAAACTGACAAGAACAGTAGCTTCTCTTCAGTCCAGTACACTTTACCTGCTGGGAACAGACGAGAGTGCTAATTGCACCGTGTATGGCAATGGGAGCACAATAGTGACTCTCCTTACCAGAAAACAACTCTTGCTCGTAGGACCAAAAACTGCATGTGATTCAACTCCATTTCAGACTGGGAAACAAACACTAGCTCGCCTATTAAGAAACACACTCTGCTTTGGCGAAAAGACCACTCTTCTAATCTACTGTGTTTCCTATAGGGCCAGAACAGTGAGCTTGCTCTGAAAAAAAGAACTGTGCTTCCTACACACACGGGCCATATCTAGTTCAACTCTGCTTAGGAAACTGACAAGAACAGTAGCTTCTCTTCAGTCAAGTACACTGTACATGCTGGGAACAGACGCGAGTGCTATTTGCACTGTGTATGGCAATGGGAGCGCAATAGTGACTCTCCTTACCAGAAAACAACTCTTGCTCATAGGACAGAAACTGCATGTGATTCAACTCCATTTCTGACTGGGAAACAAACACTAGCTCACCTTAGGAGAAACACACTCTGCTTTTGAGAAAAGACCACTCTTCTAATCTACTGTTTCCTATAGGGCCAGAACAGTGAGCTTGCTCAGAACAAAAGAACTGTGCTTCCTACACACACGGGCCATATCTAGTTCAACTCTGCTTAGGAAACTGACAAGAACAGTATCTTCTCTTCATTCCAGTACAGTGTACTTGCTGGGAAGAGACGGGAGTGCTATTTGCACTGTGTATGGCAATGGGAGGGCAATATTGACTCTCCTTACCAGAAAACAACTCTTGATCATAGGACCAAAAACTGCATGTGATTCAACTCCATTTCTGACTGGGACACATACACTAGCTCGTCTTAGAAGAAACACACTCTGCTTTTGTGAAAAGACCACTCTTCTACTCTACTGTGTTTCCTAAAGGCCAGAACAGTGAGCTTGCTCAGTACAAAAGAACTGTGCTTCCTACACACACGAGCCATAACTAGTTCAACTCTGCTTAGGAAACTGACAAGAACAGTAGCTTCTCTTTAGTCCAGTACACTCTACTTGCTGGGAACAGACGCCAGTGCTATTTGCACTGTGTATGGCAATGGGAGCGCAATAGTGACTCTCCTTACCAGAAAACAACTCTTGCGCGTAGGACCAAAAACTGCATGTGATTCAACTCCATTTCTGACTGGGAAACAAACACTAGCTCGCCTTAGAAGAAACACACTCTGCTTTTGAGAAAAGACCACTCTTCTACTCTACTGTGTTTCCTATAGGGTCAGAACAGTGAACTTGTTCAGAACAAAAGAACTCTGCTTCCTAAACACACGGGCCATATCTCGTTCAACTCTGCTTAGGAATCTGGCAAGAACAGTAGCTTCTCTTCAGTCCAGTACACTGTACATGCTGGGAACAGACGGAGTGCTATTTGCACTGTGTATGGCAATGGGAGCGCAATAGTGACTCTCCTTACCAGAAAACAACTCTTGCTCGTAGGACCAAAAACTGCATATGATTCAACTCCATTCCTGACTGGGAAACAAACACTAGCTCGCCTTAGAAGAAACACACTCTGCTTTTGAGAAAAGAGCACTCTTCTACTCTACTGTGTTTCCTATAGGGCCAGAACAGTGAGCTTGCTCAGAACAAAAGAACTGTGCTTCCTACACACACGGGCCATATCTAGTTCAACTCTGCTTAGGAAACTGACAAGAACAGTAGCTTCTCTTCAGTCCAGTACACTGTACATGCTGGGAACAAACGAGAGTGCTATTTGCACTGTGTATGGCAATGGGAGCTCAATAGTCAATCTCCTTACCAGAAAACAACTCTTGCTCGTAGGACCAGAAACTGCATGTGGTTCAACTCCATTTCTGACTGGGAAACAAACACTAGCTCGCCTTACGAGAAACACACTCTGCTTTTGAGAAAAGAGCACTCTTCTACTCTACTGTGTTTCCTATAGGGCCAGAACAGTGAGCTTGCTCAGAACAAAAGAACTGTGCTTCCTACACACACGGACCATATCTAGTTCAACTCTGCTTAGGAAACTGACAAGAACAGTAGCTTCCCTTCAGTCCAGTACACTGTACTTGCTGGGAACAGACGCGAGTGCTATTTGCACTGTATATGGCAATGGGAGCTCAATAGTCAATCTCTTTACCAGAAAAAAACTCTTGCTCGTAGGACCAAAAACTGCATGTGATTCAACTCCATTTCTGACTGGGAAACAAAGTCTAGCTTGCCTTACAAAAAACACACTCTGCTTTTGAGTAAAGAGCATTCTTCTTCTCTACTGTGTTTCCTATAGGGCCAGAACAGTGAGCTTGCTCAGAACAAAAGAACTGTGCTTCCTACACACGGGCCATATCTAGTTCAACTCTGCTTAGGAAACTGACAAGAACAGTAGCTTCTCTTCAGTCAAGTACACTGTACTTGCTGGGAACAGACGCGAGTGCTATTTGCACTGTGTATGGCAATGGGAGCGCAATAATGACTCTCCTTACCAGAAAACAACTCTTGCTTGTAGGACCAAAAACTGCATGTGATTCAACTCCATTTCTGACTGGAAAACAACCACTAGCTCTCCTTATAAGAAACACACTCTGCTTTTGAGAAAAGACCACTCTTCTACTCTACTGTGTTTCCTATAGTGTCAGAACAGTGAGCTTGTTCACAACAAAAGAACTGTGCTTCCTACACACACGGGCCATATCTCGTTCAACTCTGCTTAGGAATCTGGCAAGAACAGTAGCTTCTCTTCAGTCCAGTACACTGTACATGCTGGGAACAGACGCGAGTGCTATTTGCACTGTGTATGGCAATGGGAGCGCAATAGTGACTCTCCTTACCAGAAAAAAACTCTTGCTCGTAGGACCAGAAACTGCATGTGATTCAACTCCATTTCTGACTGGGAAACAAGCACTTGCTCGCCTAATGAGAAACACACTCTGCTTTTGAGAAAAGAGCACTCTTCTACTCTACTGTGTTTCCTATAGGGCCAGAACAGTGAGCTTGCTCAGAACAAAAGAAATGTGCTTCCTACACACACGGGCCATATCTAGTTCAACTCTGCTTAGGAAACTGACAAGAACAGTAGCTTCTCTGCAGTCCAGTACACTGTACATGCTGGGAACAAACGCGAGTGCTATTTGCACTGTGTATGACAATGGGATCGCAATAGGGACTCTCCTTACCAGAAAACAACTCTTGCTCGTAGGACCAGAAACTGCATGTGAATCAACTCCATTTCTGACTGGGAAACAAACCCTAGCTTGCCTTACGAGAAACACACTCTGCTTTAGATAAAAGACCACTCTTCTACTCTACTGTGTTTCCTATAGGGCCAGAACAGTGAGCTTGCTCAGAACAAAAGAACTGTGCTTCCTACACACACGGGCCATATCTAGTTCAACTCTGCTTAGGAAACTGACAAGAACAGTAGCTTCTCTTCAGTCCACTACACTGTACATGCTGGGAACAGACGCGAGTGCTATTTGCACTGTGTATGGCAATGGGAGCGCAATAGTGAATCTTTTTATCAGAAAACAACTCTGGCTCGTAGGACAAAAAAGTGCGTGTGATTGAACTCCATTTCTGACTGGGAAACAAACACTAGCTCGCCTTAGAAGAAACACACTCTGCTTTTGAGAAAAGACCACTCTTCTACTCTACTGTGTTTCCTATAGGGTCAGAACAGTGAGCTTGTTCAGAACAAAAGAACTGTACTTCCTACACACACGGGCCATATCTCGTTCAACTCTGCTTAGGAATCTGGCAAGAACAGTAGCTTCTCTTCAGTCCAGTACACTGTACATGCTGGGAACAGACGCGAGTGCTATTTGCACTGTGTATGGCAATGGGAGCGCAATAGTGACTCTCCTTACCAGAAAAAAACTCTTGCTCGTAGGACCAGAAACTGCATGTGATTCAACTCCATTTCTGACTGGGAAACAAGCACTTGCTCCCCAATGAGAAACACACTCTGCTTTTGAGAAAAGAGCACTCTTCTACTCTACTGTGTTTCCTATAGGGCCAGAACAGTGAGCTTGCTCAGAACAAAAGAACTGTGCTTCCTACACACACGGGCCATATCTAGTTCAACTCTGCTTAGGAAACTGACAAGAACAGTAGCTTCTCTTCATTCCAGTACACTGTACATGCTGGGAACAGACGCGAGTGCTATTTGCACTGTGTATGGCAATGGGAGCTCAATAGTGACTCTCCTTACCAGAAAACAACTCTTGCTCGTAGCACAAGAAACTGCATGTGATTCAACTCCATTTCTGACTGGAAAACAACCACTAGCTCGCCTTAGAAGAAACACACTCTGCTTCTGAGAAAAGACCTCTCTTCTACTCTACTGTGTTTCCTATAGGGCCAGAACAGTGAGCTTGCTCAGAACAAAAGAACTGTGCTTTCTACACACACGGGCCATATCTCGTTCAACTCTGCTTAGGAATGTGGCAAGAACATTAGCTTCTCTTCAATCCAGTACACTGTACTTGCTGGGAACAGATGAGAGTGCTATTTGCACCGTGTATGGCAATGGGAGCACAATAGTGACTCTCCTTACCATAAAACAACTCTTGCTCATAGGACCAAAAACTGCAT
Source organism: Peromyscus eremicus (assembly GCF_949786415.1). NCBI lineage: Eukaryota > Metazoa > Chordata > Mammalia > Rodentia > Cricetidae > Peromyscus > Peromyscus eremicus. Next base: position 348,967 of record NW_026734408.1, read on the forward strand.
GTGATTCAACTCCATTTCTGACTGGGAAACAAACACTAGCTCGCCTTAGAAGAAAGACACTCTGCTTTTGAGAAAAGACCACTCTTCTACTCTACTGTGTTTCCTATAGGGCCAGAACAGTGAGCTTGCTCAGAACAAAAGAACTGTGCTTCCTACACACACGGGCCATATCTCGTTCAACTCTGCTTAGGAATCTGGCAAGAACAGTAGCTTCTCTTCAGTCCAGTACACTGTACATGCTGGGAACAGACGCGAGTGCTATTTGCACTGTGTATGGCAATGGGAGGGCAATAGTGACTCTCCTTACCAGAAAAAAACTCTTGTTCATAGGACCAGAAACTGCATGTGATTCAACTCCATTTCTGACTGGGAAACAAACATTAGCTAGTCTTAGAAGAAACACACTCTGCTTTTGTGAAAAGACCACTCTTCTACTCTACTGTGTTTCCTAAAGGCCAGAACAGTGAGCTTGCTCAGTAAAAAAGAACTGTGCTTCGTACACACACGATCCATAATTAGTTCAACTCTGCTTAGGAAACTGAGAAGAACAGTACCTTCTCTTCAGTCCAGTACACTGTACATGCTGGGAACAGACTCGAGTGCTTTTTGCACTGTGTATGGCAAAGGGAGCACAATAGTGACTCTCCTTACCAGAAAACAACTCTTGCTCGTAGGACCAAAAACTGCATGTGATTCAAATCCATTTCTGACTGGGAAACAAACACTAGCTCGCCATGGAAGAAACACACTCTGCTTTTGAGAAAAGACCACTCTTCTACTCTACTGTGTTTCCTATAGGGCCAGAACAGTGAGCTTGCTCAGAACAAAAGAACTGTGCTTCCTACACACACGGGCCATATCTAGTTCAACTCTGCTTAGGAAACTGACAAGAACAGTAGCTACTCTTCAGTCAAGTACACTGTACATGCTGGGAACAGACGCGAGTGTTATTTGCACTGTGTATGGCAATGAGAGCGCAATAGTGATTCTCCTTACCAGAAAACAACTCTTGCTCGTAGGACCAAAAACTGCATGTGATTCAACTCCATTTCTGACTGGGAAACAAACACTAGCTCGCCTTACGAAAAACACACTCTGCTTTTGATAAAAGAGCACTCTTCTACTCTACTGTGTTTCCTATAGGGCCAGAACAGTGAGCTTGCTCAGAACAAAAGAACTGTGCTTCCTACACACACGGGCCATATCTAGTTCAACTCTCCTTAGGAAACTGACAAGAACAATAGCTTCTCTTCAGTCCAGTAAAATGTACATGCTAGGAACAGACTCGAGTGCTATATGCACTGTGTATGGCAATGGGAGCCCAATAGTGACTCTCCTTACCAGCAAACAACTCTTGCTCTTAGGACCAAAAACTGCATGTGATTCAACTGCATTTCTCACTGGGAAACAAACACTAGCTTGCCTTAGAAGAAACACACTCTGCTTTTGAGAAAAGACCACTCTTCTACTCTACTGTGTTTCCTATAGGGCCAGAACAGTGAGCTTGCTCAGAAGAAAAGAACTGTGCTTCCTACACACACGGGCCATATCTAGTTCAAGTCTGCTAGGGAAACTGACAAGAACAGTAGCTTCTCTTCAGTCCGGTACACTGTACATTCTGGGAACAGACGCGAGTGCTATTTGCACTGTGTATGGCAAAGGGAGCGCAATAGTGAATCTTTTTATCAGAAAAAAACTCTGGCTCGTAGGACAAAAAAGTGCATGTGATTGAACTCCATTTCTGACTGGGAAACAAACACTAGCTCGCCTTAGAAGAAACACACTCTGCTTTTGAGAAAAGACCACTCTTCTACTCTACTGTGTTTCCTATAGGGTCAGAACAGTGAGCTTGTTCAGAACAAAGAACTGTGCTTCCTACACACACGGGCCATATCTCGTTCAACTCTGCTTAGGAATCTGGCAAGAACAGTAGCTTCTCTTCAGTCCAGTACACTGTACATGCTGGGAACAGACGTGAGTGCTATTTGCACTGTGTATGGCAATGGGAGCGCAATAGTGACTCTCCTTACCAGAAAAAAACTCTTGTTCATAGGACCAGAAACTGCATGTGATTCAACTCCATTTCTGACTGGGAAACAAACATTAGCTAGTCTTAGAAGAAACACACTCTGCTTTTGTGAAAAGACCACTCTTCTACTCTACTGTGTTTCCTAAAGGCCAGAACAGTGAGCTTGCTCAGTAAAAAAGAACTGTGCTTCGTACACACACGATCCATAATTAGTTCAACTCTGCTTAGGAAACTGAGAAGAACAGTACCTTCTCTTCAGTCCAGTACACTGTACATGCTGGGAACAGACTCGAGTGCTTTTTGCACTGTGTATGGCAAAGGGAGCACAATAGTGACTCTCCTTACCAGAAAACAACTCTTGCTCGTAGGACCAAAAACTGCATGTGATTCAAATCCATTTCTGACTGGGAAACAAACACTAGCTCGCCATGGAAGAAACACACTCTGCTTTTGAGAAAAGACCACTCTTCTACTCTACTGTGTTTCCTATAGGGCCAGAACAGTGAGCTTGCTCAGAACAAAAGAACTGTGCTTCCTACACACACGGGCCATATCTAGTTCAACTCTGCTTAGGAAACTGACAAGAACAGTAGCTACTCTTCAGTCAAGTACACTGTACATGCTGGGAACAGACGCGAGTGTTATTTGCACTGTGTATGGCAATGAGAGCGCAATAGTGATTCTCCTTACCAGAAAACAACTCTTGCTCGTAGGACCAAAAACTGCATGTGATTCAACTCCATTTCTGACTGGGAAACAAACACTAGCTCGCCTTACGAAAAACACACTCTGCTTTTGATAAAAGAGCACTCTTCTACTCTACTGTGTTTCCTATAGGGCCAGAACAGTGAGCTTGCTCAGAACAAAAGAACTGTGCTTCCTACACACACGGGCCATATCTAGTTCAACTCTCCTTAGGAAACTGACAAGAACAATAGCTTCTCTTCAGTCCAGTAAAATGTACATGCTAGGAACAGACTCGAGTGCTATATGCACTGTGTATGGCAATGGGAGCCCAATAGTGACTCTCCTTACCAGCAAACAACTCTTGCTCTTAGGACCAAAAACTGCATGTGATTCAACTGCATTTCTCACTGGGAAACAAACACTAGCTTGCCTTAGAAGAAACACACTCTGCTTTTGAGAAAAGACCACTCTTCTACTCTACTGTGTTTCCTATAGGGCCAGAACAGTGAGCTTGCTCAGAAGAAAAGAACTGTGCTTCCTACACACACGGGCCATATCTAGTTCAAGTCTGCTAGGGAAACTGACAAGAACAGTAGCTTCTCTTCAGTCCGGTACACTGTACATTCTGGGAACAGACGCGAGTGCTATTTGCACTGTGTATGGCAAAGGGAGCGCAATAGTGAATCTTTTTATCAGAAAAAAACTCTGGCTCGTAGGACAAAAAAGTGCATGTGATTGAACTCCATTTCTGACTGGGAAACAAACACTAGCTCGCCTTAGAAGAAACACACTCTGCTTTTGAGAAAAGACCACTCTTCTACTCTACTGTGTTTCCTATAGGGTCAGAACAGTGAGCTTGTTCAGAACAAAGAACTGTGCTTCCTACACACACGGGCCATATCTCGTTCAACTCTGCTTAGGAATCTGGCAAGAACAGTAGCTTCTCTTCAGTCCAGTACACTGTACATGCTGGGAACAGACGTGAGTGCTATTTGCACTGTGTATGGCAATGGGAGCGCAATAGTGACTCTCCTTACCAGAAAATAACTCTTGCTCGTAGGACCAGAAACTGCATGTGATTCAACTCCATTTCTGACTGGGAAACAAGCACTTGCTCGCCTAATGAGAAACACACTCTGCTTTTGAGAAAAGAGCACTCTTCTACTCTACTGTGTTTCCTATAGGGCCAGAACAGTGAGCTTGCTCAGAACAAAAGAACTGTGCTTCCTACACACACGGGCCATATCTAGTTCAACTCTGCTTAGGAAACTGACAAGAACAGTAGCTTCTCTTCATTTCAGTACACTGTACATGCTGGGAACAGACGCGAGTGCTATTTGCACTGTGTATGGCAATGGAATCGCAATAGTGACTCTCCTTACCAGAAAACAACTCTTGCTCGTAGCACCAGAAACTGCATGTGATTCAACTCCATTTCTGACTGGGAAACAAACACTAGCTCTCCTTACGAGAAACACCCTCTGCTTTTGAGAAAAGAGCACTCTTCTACTCTACTGTGTTTCCTATAGGGCCAGAACAGTGACCTTGCTCAGAACAAAAGAAATGTGCTTCCTACACACACGGGCCATATCTAGTTCAACTCTGCTTAGGAAACTGACAAGAACAGTAGCTTCTCTGCAGTCCAGTACACTGTACATGCTGGGAACAGACGCGAGTGCTATTTGCACTGTGTATGGCAATGGGATCGCAATAGGGACTCTCCTTACCAGAAAACAACTCTTGCTTGTAGCACAAGAAACTGCATGTGAATCAACTCGATTTCTGACTGGGAAACAAACCCTAGCTTGCCTTACGAGAAACACACTCTGCTTTAGATAAAAGACCACTCTTCTACTCTACTGTGTTTCCTATAGGGCCAGAACAGTGAGCTTGCTCAGAACAAAAGAACTGTGCTTCCTACACACACGGGCCATATCTAGTTCAACACTGCTTAGGAAACTGACAAGAACAGTATCTTCTCTTCAATCCAGTACAGTGTACTTGCTGGGAAAAGACGGGAGTGCTATTTGCACTGTGTATGGCAATGGGAGGGCAATATTGACTCTCCTTACCAGAAAACAACTCTTGCTCATAGGACCAAAAACTGCATGTGTTTCAACTCCATTTCTGACTGGGAAACAAACACTAGCTCGTCTTAGAAGAAACACACTCTGCTTTTGTGAAAAGACCACTCTTCTACTCTACTGTGTTTCCTAAAGGCCAGAACAGTGAGCTTGCTCAGTACAAAAGAACTGTGCTTCCTACACACATGAGCCATAACTAGTTCAACTCTGCTTAGGAAACTGACAAGAACAGTAGCTTCTCTTCAGTCCAGTACACTCTACTTGCTGGGAACACACGCGAGTGCTATTTGCACTGTGTATGGCAGTGGGAGCGCAATAGTGACTCTCCTTACCAGAAAACAACTCTTGCGCGTAGGACCAAAAACTGCATGTGATTCAACTCCATTTCTGACTGGGAAACAAACACTAGCTTGCCTTAGAAGAAACACACTCTGCTTTTGAGAAAAGACCACTCTTCTACTCTACTGTGTTTCCTATAGGGTCAGAACAGTGAACTTGTTCAGAACAAAAGAACTGTGCTTCCTACACACACGGGCCATATCTCGTTCAACTCTGCTTAGGAATCTGGCAAGAACAGTAGCTTCTTTTCAGTCCAGTACACTGTACATGCTGGGAACAGACGGAGTGCTATTTGCACTGTGTATGGCAATGGGAGCGCAATAGTTACTCTCCTTACTAGAAAACAACTCTTGCTCGTAGGACCAGAAACTACATGTGATTCAACTCCATTCTGACTGGGAAACAAACACTAGCTCGTCTTAGAAGAAACACACTCTGCTTTTGTGAAAAGACCACTCTTCTACTCTACTCTGTTTCCTAAAGGCCGGAACAGTGAGCTTGCTCAGTACAAAAGAACTGTGCTTCCTACACACACGAGCCATAACTAGTTCAACTCTGCTTAGGAAACTTACAAGAACAGTAGCTTCTCTTCAGTCCAGTACACTGTACTTGCTGGGAACAGACGAGAGTGCAATTTGCACTGTGTATGGCAAAGGGAGGGCAATATTGACTCTCCTTACCAGAAAACATCTCTTTCTCGTAGGACCAAAAACTGCATGTGATTCAACTCCATTTCTGACTGGGAAACAAACAATAGCTCGCCTTAGAAGAAACACACTCTAATTTTGAGAAAAGACCACTCTTCTACTGTACTGTGTTTCCTATAGGTCCAGAACAGTGAGCTTGCTCAGAACAAAAGAACTGTGCTTCCTACACACACGGGCCATATCTAGTTCAACTCTGCTTAGGAAACTGACAAGAACAGTAGCTTCTCTTCAGTCCAGTACACTGTACATGTTGGGAACAAACGAGAGTGCTATATGCACTGTGTATGGCAATGGGAGCTCAATAGTCAATCTCCTTACCAGAAAACAACTCTTGCTCGTAGGACCAGAAACTGCATGTGGTTCAACTCCATTTCTGACTGGGAAACAAACACTAGCTCGCCTTACGAGAAACACACTCTGCTTTTGAGAAAAGAGCACTCTTCTTCTCTACTGTGTTTCCTATAGGGCCAGAACAGTGAGCTTGCTCAGAACAAAAGAACTGTGTTTCCTACACACACGGGCCATATCTAGTTCAACTCTGCTTAGGAAACTGACAAGAACAGTAGCTTCCCTTCAGTCCAGTACACTGTACTTGCTGGGAACAGACGCGAGTGCTATTTGCACTGTATATGGCAATGGGAGCTCAATAGTCAATCTCTTTACCAGAAAACAACTCTTGCTCGTAGGACCAAAAACTGCATGTGATTCAACTCCATTTCTGACTGGGAAACAAACACTAGCTTGCCTTACAAAAAACACACTCTGCTTTTGAGTAAAGAGCATTCTTCTTCTCTACTGTGTTTCCTATAGGGCCAGAACAGTGAGCTTGCTCAGAACAAAAGAACTGTGCTTCCTACACATGGGCCATATCTAGTTCAACTCTGCTTAGGAAACTGACAAGAACAGTAGCTTCTCTTCAGTCCAGTACACTGTACTTGCTGGGAACAGACGCGAGTGCTATTTGCACTGGGTATGTCAATGGGAGCACAATAGTGACTCTCCTTACCAGAAAACAATGCTTGTTCCTAGGACCAAAAACTGCATGTGATTCAACTCCATTTCTGACTGGGAAACAAACACTAGCTCGCCTTAGAAGAAACACACTCTGCTTTTGTGAAAAGACCAGTCTTCTACTCTACTGTGTTTCCTATAGGTCCAGAAGAGTGAGCTTGCTCAGAACAAAGGAACTGTGCTTCCTACACACACGGGCCATATCTAGTTCAACTCTGCTTAGGAAACTGACAAGAACAGTAGCTTCTCTTCAGTCCAGTACACTTTACTTGCTGGGAACAGACGAGAGTGCTAATTGCACCGTGTATGGCAATGGGAGCACAATAGTGACTCTCCTTACCAGAAAACAACTCTTGCTCGTAGGACCAAAAACTGCATGTGATTCAACTCCATTTCAGACTGGGAAACAAACACTAGCTCGCCTAGGAAGAAACACACTCTGCTTTGGCGAAAAGACCACTCTTCTACTCTACTGTGTTTCCTATAGGGCCAGAACAGTGAGCTTGCTCTGAAAAAAAGAACTGTGCTTCCTACACACACGGGCCATATCTAGTTCAACTCTGCTTAGGAAACTGACAAGAACAGTAGCTTCTCTTCATTCCAGTACACTGTACATGCTGGGAACAGACGCGAGTGCTATTTGCACTGTATATGGCAATGGGAGCTCAACAGTGACTCTCCTTACCAGAAAACAACTCTTGCTCATAGGACAGAAACTGCATGTGATTCAACTCCATTTCTGACTGGGAAACAAACACTAGCTCACCTTAGGAGAAACACACTCTGCTTTTGAGAAAAGACCACTCTTCTACTCTACTGTTTCCTATAGGGCCAGAACAGTGAGCTTGCTCAGAACAAAAGAACTGTGCTTCCTACACACACGGGCCATATCTAGTTCAACTCTGCTTAGGAAACTGACAAGAACAGTATCTTCTCTTCATTCCAGTACAGTGTACTTGCTGGGAAGAGACGGGAGTGCTATTTGCACTGTGTATGGCAATGGGAGGGCAATATTGACTCTCCTTACCAGAAAACAACTCTTGATCATAGGACCAAAAACTGCATGTGATTCAACTCCATTTCTGACTGGGAAACATACACTAGCTCGTCTGAGAAGAAACACACTCTGCTTTTGTGAAAAGACCACTCTTCTACTCTACTGTGTTTCCTAAAGGCCAGAACAGTGAGCTTGCTCAGTACAAAAGAACTGTGCTTCCTACACACACGAGCCATAACTAGTTCAACTCTGCTTAGGAAACTGACAAGAACAGTAGCTTCTCTTTAGTCCAGTACACTCTACTTGCTGGGAACAGACGCGAGTGCTATTTGCACTGTGTATGGCAATGGGAGCGCAATAATGACTCTCCTTACCAGAAAACAACTCTTGCGCGTAGGACCAAAAACTGCATGTGATTCAACTCCATTTCTGACTGGGAAACAAACACTAGCTCGCCTTAAAAGAAACACACTCTGCTTTTGAGAAAAGACCACTCTTCTACTCTACTGTGTTTCCTATAGGGTCAGAACAGTGAACTTGTTCAGAACAAAAGAACTCTGCTTAATACACACACGGGCCATATCTCGTTCAACTCTGCTTAGGAATCTGGCAAGAACAGTAGCTTCTCTTCAGTCCAGTACACTGTACATGCTGGGAACAGACGGAGTGCTATTTGCACTGTGTATGGCAATGGGATTGCAATAGTGACTCTCCTTACCAGAAAACAACTCTTGATCGTAGGACCAAAAACTGCATATGATTCAACTCCATTCCTGACTGGGAAACAAACACTAGCTCGCCTTAGAATAAACACACTCTGCTTTTGAGAAAAGAGCACTCTTCTACTCTACTGTGTTTCCTATAGGGCCAGAACAGTGAGCTTGCTCAGAACAAAAGAACTGTGCTTCCTACACACACGGGCCATATCTAGTTCAACTCTGCTTAGGAAACTGACAAGAACAGTAGCTTCTCTTCAGTCCAGTACACTGTACATGCTGGGAACAAACGAGAGTGCTATTTGCACTGTGTATGGCAATGGGAGCTCAATAGTCGATCTCCTTACCAGAAAACAACTCTTGCTCGTAGGACCAGAAACTGCATGTGTTTCAACTCCATTTCTGACTGGGAAACAAACACTAGCTCGCCTTACGAGAAACACACTCTGCTTTTGAGAAAAGAGCACTCTTCTACTCTACTGTGTTTCCTATAGGGCCAGAACAGTGAGCTTGCTCAGAACAAAAGAACTGTGTTTCCTACACACACGGACCATATCTAGTTCAACTCTGCTTAGGAAACTGACAAGAACAGTAGCTTCCCTTCAGTCCAGTACACTGTACTTGCTGGGAACAGACGCGAGTGCTATTTGCACTGTATATGGCAATGGGAGCTCAATAGTCAATCTCTTTAACAGAAAACAACTCTTGCTCGTAGGACCAAAAACCGCATGTGATTCAACTCCATTTCTGACTGGGAAACAAACTCTAGCTTGCCTTACAAAAAACACACTCTGCTTTTGAGTAAAGAGCATTCTTCTTCTCTACTGTGTTTCCTATAGGGCCAGAACAGTGAGTTTGCTCAGAACAAAAGAACTGTGCTTCCTACACAGGGGCCATATCTAGTTCAACTCTGCTTAGGAAACTGACAAGAACAGTAGCTTCTCTTCAGTCAAGTACACTGTACTTGCTGGGAACAGACGCGAGTGCTATTTGCACTGTGTATGGCAATGGGAGCGCAATAATGACTCTCCTTACCAGAAAACAACTCTTGCTTGTAGGACCAAAAACTGCATGTGATTCAACTCCATTTCTGACTGGAAAACAACCACTAGCTCTCCTTAGAAGAAACACACTCTGCTTTTGAGAAAAGACCACTCTTCTACTCTACTGTGTTTCCTATAGTGTCAGAACAGTGAGCTTGTTCAGAACAAAAGAACTGTGCTTCCTACACACACGGGCCATATCTCGTTCAACTCTGCTTAGGAATCTGGCAAGAACAGTAGCTTCTCTTCAGTCCAGTACACTGTACATGCTGGGAACAGACGCGAGTGCTATTTGCACTGTGTATGGCAATGGGAGCGCAATAGTGACTCTCCTTACCAGAAAAAAACTCTTGCTCGTAGGACCAGAAACTGCATGTGATTCAACTCCATTTCTGACTGGGAAACAAGCACTTGCTCGCCTAATGAGAAACACACTCTGCTTTTGAGAAAAGAGCACTCTTCTACTCTACTGTGTTTCCTATAGGGCCAGAACAGTGAGCTTGCTCAGAACAAAAGAACTGTGCTTCCTACACACACGGGCCATATCTAGTTCAACTCTGCTTAGGAAACTGACAAGAACAGTAGCTTCTCTTCATTCCAGTACACTGTACATGCTGGGAACAGACGCGAGTGCTATTTGCACTGTGTATGGCAATGGGATCGCAATAGTGACTCTCCTTACCAGAAAACAACTCTTGCTCGTAGCACAAGAAACTGCATGTGATTCAACTCCATTTCTGACTGGAAAACAACCACTAGCTCGCCTTAGAAGAAACACACTCTGCTTCTGAGAAAAGACCTCTCTTCTACTCTACTGTGTTTCCTATAGGGCCAGAACAGTGAGCTTGCTCAGAACAAAAGAACTGTGCTTTCTACACACGGGCCATATCTCGTTCAACTCTGCTTAGGAATGTGGCAAGAACATTAGCTTCTCTTCAATCCAGTACACTGTACTTGCTGGGAACAGATGAGAGTGCTATTTGCACCGTGTATGGCAATGGGAGCACAATAGTGACTCTCCTTACCAGAAAACAACTCTTGCTCATAGGACCAAAAACTGCATGTGATTCAACTCCATTTCTGACTGGGAAACAAACACTAGCTCGCCTTAGAAGAAAGACACTCTGCTTTTGAGAAAAGACCACTCTTCTACTCTACTGTGTTTCCTATAGGGCCAGAACAGTGAGCTTGCTCAGAACAAAAGAACTGTGCTTCCTACACACACGGGCCATATCTCGTTCAACTCTGCTTAGGAATCTGGCAAGAACAGTAGCTTCTCTTCAGTCCAGTACACTGTACATGCTGGGAACAGACGCGAGTGCTATTTGCACTGTGTATGGCAATGGGAGCGCAATAGTGACTCTCCTTACCAGAAAAAAACTCTTGTTCATAGGACCAGAAACTGCATGTGATTCAACTCCATTTCTGACTGGGAAACAAACATTAGCTCGTCTTAGAAGAAACACACTCTGCTTTTGTGAAAAGACCACTCTTCTACTCTACTGTGTTTCCTAAAGGCCAGAACAGTGAGCTTGCTCAGTAAAAAAGAACTGTGCTTCGTACACACACGATCCATAATTAGTTCAACTCTGCTTAGGAAACTGACAAGAACAGTACCTTCTCTTCAGTCCAGTACAGTGTACTTGCTGGGAACAGACGCGAGTGCTATTTGCACTGTGTATGGCAATGGAAGCGCAATAGTGACTCTCCTTACCAGAAAACAACTCTTGCTCATAGGACCAAAAACTGCTTGTGATTCAACTCCATTTCGGACTGGGAAACAAACACTAGCTCGCCTTAGAAGAAACACACTCTGCTTTTGAGAAAAGACCACTCTTCTACTCTACTGTGTTTCCTATAGGGTCAGAACAGTGAGCTTGTTCAGAACAAAAGAACTGTGCTTCCTACACACACGGGCCATATCTCGTTCAACTCTGCTTAGGAATCTGGCAAGAACAGTAGCTTCTCTTAAGTCCAGTACACTGTACATGCTGGGAACAGACGCAAGTGCTATTTGCACTGTGTATGGCAATGGGAGCGCAATAGTGACTCTCCTTACCAGAAAAAAACTCTTGCTCGTAGCACCAGAAACTGCATGTGATTCAACTCCATTTCTGACTGGGAAACAAGCACTTGCTCGCATAACGAGAAACACACTCTGCTTTTGATAAAAGAGCACTCTTCTACTCTACTGTGTTTCCTATAGGGCCAGAACAGTGAGCTTGCTCAGAACAAAAGAACTGTGCTTCCTACACACACGGGCCATATCTAGTTCAACTCTGCTTAAGAAACTGACAAGAACAGTAGCTACTCTTCAGTCAAGTACACTGTACATGCTGGGAACAGAAGCGAGTGTTATTTGCACTGTGTATGGCAATGAGAGCGCAATAGTGATTCTCCTTACCAGAAAACAACTCTTGCTCGTAGGACCAAAAACTGCATGTGATTCAACTCCATTTCTGACTGGGAAACAAACACTAGCTCGCCTTACGAAAAACACACTCTGCTTTTGATAAAAGAGCACTCTTCTACTCTTCTGTGTTTCCTATAGGGCCAGAATAGTGAGCTTGCTCAGAACAAAACAACTGTGCTTCCTACACACACGGGCCATATCTAGTTCAACTCTCCTTAGGAAACTGACAAGAACAATAGCTTCTCTTCAGTCCAGTAAAATGTACATGCTAGGAACAGACTCGAGTGCTCTCTGCACTGTGTATGGCAATGGGAGCCCAATAGTGACTCTCCTTACCAGAAAACAACTCTTGCTCTTAGGACCAAAAACTGCATGTGATTCAACTGCATTTCTCACTGGGAAACAAACACTAGCTTGCCTTAGAAGAAACACACTCTGCTTTTGAGAAAAGAGCACTCCTCTACTCTACTGTGTTTCCTATAGGGCCAGAACAGTGAGCTTGCTCAGAAGAAAAGAACTGTGCTTCCTACACACACGGGCCATATCTAGTTCAACTCTGCTTAGGAAACTGACAAGAACAGTAGCTTCTCTTCAGTCCAGTACACTGCACTTGCTGGGAACAGACGCGAGTGCTATATGCACTGTGTATGGCAATGGGAGCGCAATAGTGACTCTGATTACCAGAAAACAACTCTTGCTCGTAGGACCAGAAACTGCATGTGATTCAACTCCATTTCTGACTGGGAAACAAACAGTAGCTCGCCTTACGAAAAACACACTCTGCTTTTGAGAAAAGAGCACTCTTCTACTCTACTGTGTTTCCTATAGGGCCAGAACAGTGAGCTTGCTCAGAAGAAAAGAACTGTGCTTCCTACACACACGGGCCATATCTAGTTCAACTCTGCTAAGGAAACTGACAAGAACAGTAGGTTCTCTTCAGTCCAGTACACTTTACTTGCTGGGAACAGATGCGAGTGCTATTTGCATTGTTTATGGCAATGGGAGCCCAATAGTGACTCTCCTTACCAGAAAACAACTCTTGCTCGTAGGAGCAAAAACTGCTTGTGATTCAACTCCATTTCGGACGGGGAAACAAACACTAGCTAGCCTTAGAAGAAACACACTCTGCTTTTGAGAAAAGACCACTCTTCTACTCTACTGTGTTTCCTATAGGGTCAGAACAGTGAGCTTGTTCAGAACAAAAGAACTGTGCTTCCTACACACACGGGCCATATCTCGTTCAACTCTGCTTAGGAATCTGGCAAGAACAGTAGCTTCTCTTAAGTCCAGTACACTGTACATGCTGGGAACAGACGCAAGTGCTATTTGCACTGTGTATGGCAATGGGAGCGCAATAGTGACTCTCCTTACCAGAAAACAACTCTTGCTCGTAGCACAAGAAACTGCATGTGATTCAACTCCATTTCTGACTGGGAAACAAGCACTTGCTCGCATAACGAGAAACACACTCTGCTTTTGAGAAAAGAGCACTCTTCTACTCTACTGTGTTTCCTATAGGGCCAGAACAGTGAGCTTGCTCAGAACAAAAGAACTGTGCTTCCTACACACACGGGCCATATCTAGTTCAACTCTGCTTAGGAAACTGACAAGAACAGTAGCTTCTCTTCATTCCAGTACACTGTACATGCTGTGAACAGACGCCAGTGCTATTTGCACTGTGTATGGCAATGGGATCGCAATAGTGACTGTCCTTACCAGAAAACAACTCTTGCTCGTAGCACCAGAAACTGCATGCGATTCAACTCCATTTCTGACTGGGAAACAAACACTAGCTCTCCTTACGAGAAACACCCTCTGATTTTGAGAAAAGAGCACTCTTCTACTCTACTGTGTTTCCTTTAGGGCCAGAACAGTGAGCTTGCTCAGAACAAAAGAAATGTGCTTCCTACACACACGGGCCATATCTAGTTCAACTCTGCTTAGGAAACTGACAAGAACAGTAGCTTCTCTGCAGTCCAGTACACTGTACATGCTGGGAACAGACGCGAGCGCTATTTGCACTGTGTATGGCAATGGGATCGCAATAGGGACTCTCCTTACCAGAAAACAACTCTTGCTCGTAGGACCAGAAACTGCATGTGAATCAACTCCATTTCTGACTGGGAAACAAACCCTAGCTTGCCTTACGAGAAACACACTCTGCTTTAGATAAAAGACCACTCTTCTACTCTACTGTGTTTCCTATAGGGCCAGAACAGTGAGCTTGCTCAGAACAAAAGAACTGTGCTTCCTACACACACGGGCCATATCTAGTTCAACTTTGCTTAGGAAACTGACAAGAACAGTAGCTTCTCTTCAGTCCAGTACACTGTACATGCTGGGAACAGACGCGAGTGCTATTTGCACTGTGTATGGCAATGGGAGCGCAATAGTGACTCTCCTTACCAGAAAAAAACTCTTGCTCGTAGGACCAGAAACTGCATGTGATTCAACTCCATTTCTGACTGGGAAACAAGCACTTGCTCGCCTAATGAGAAACACACTCTGCTTTTGAGAAAAGAGCACTCTTCTACTCTACTGTGTTTCCTATAGGGCCAGAACAGTGAGTTTGCTCAGAACAAAAGAACTGTGCTTCCTACACACACGGGCCATATCTAGTTCAACTCTGCTTAGGAAACTGACAAGAACAGTAGCTTCTCTTCATTCCAGTACACTGTACATGCTGGGAACAGACGCGAGTGCTATTTGCACTGTGTATGGCAATGGGATCGCAATACTGACTCTCCTTACCAGAAAACAACTCTTGCTCGTAGCACAAGAAACTGCATGTGATTCAACTCCATTTCTGACTGGAAAACAACCACTAGCTCGCCTTAGAAGAAACACACTCTGCTTCTGAGAAAAGACCTCTCTTCTACTCTACTGTGTTTCCTATAGGGCCAGAACAGTGAGCTTGCTCAGAACAAAAGAACTGTGCTTCCTACACACACGGGCCATATCTCGTTCAACTCTGCTTAGGAATGTGGCAAGAACATTAGCTTCTCTTCAATCCAGTACACTGTACTTGCTGGGAACAGATGAGAGTGCTATTTGCACCGTGTATGGCAATGGGAGCACAATAGTGACTCTCCTTACCAGAAAACAACTCTTGCTCATAGGACCAAAAACTGCATGTGATTCAACTCCATTTCTGACTGGGAAACAAACACTAGCTCGCCTTAGAAGAAAGACACTCTGCTTTTGAGAAAAGACCACTCTTCTACTCTACTGTGTTTCCTATAGGGCCAGAACAGTGAGCTTGCTCAGAACAAAAGAACTGTGCTTCCTACACACACGGGCCACTCTGCTTAGGAATCTGGCAAGAACAGTAGCTTCTCTTCAGTCCAGTACACTGTACATGTTGGGAACAGACGCGAGTGCTATTTGCACTGTGTATGGCAATGGGAGCGCAATAGTGACTCTCCTTACCAGAAAAAAACTCTTGTTCATAGGACCAGAAACTGCATGTGATTCAACTCCATTTCTGACTGGGAAACAAACATTAGCTCGTCTTAGAAGAAACACACTTTGCTTTTGTGAAAAGACCACTCTTCTACTCTACTGTGTTTCCTAAAGGCCAGAACAGTGAGCTTGCTCAGTAAAAAAGAACTGTGCTTCCTACACACACGATCCATAATTAGTTCAACTCTGCTTAGGAAACTGACAAGAACAGTACCTTCTCTTCAGTCCAGTACAGTGTACTTGCTGGGAACAGACGCGAGTGCTATTTGCACTGTGTATGGTAATGGAAGCGCAATAGTGACTCTCCTTACCAGAAAAAAACTCTTGCTCGTAGGACCAGAAACTGCATGTGATTCAAATCCATTTCTGACTGGGAAACAAGCACTTGCTCGCATAACGAGAAACACACTCTGCTTTTGATAAAAGAGCACTCTTCTACTCTACTGTGTTTCCTATAGGGCCAGAACAGTGAGCTTGCTCAGAACAAAAGAACTGTGCTTCCTACACACACGGGCCATATCTAGTTCAACTCTGCTTAGGAAACTGACAAGAACAGTAGCTTCTCTTCATTCCAGTACACTGTACATGCTGGGAACAGACGCGAGTGCTATTTGCACTGTGTATGGCAATGGGATCGCAATAGTGACTCTCCTTACCAGAAAACAACTCTTGCTCGTAGCACCAGAAACTGCATGTGATTCAACTCCATTTCTGACTGGGAAACAAACACTAGCTCTCCTTACGAGAAACACCCTCTGCTTTTGAGAAAAGAGCACTCTTCTACTCTACTGTGTTTCCTATAGGGCCAGAACAGTGAGCTTGCTCAGAACAAAAGAAATGTGCTTCCTACACACACGGATCATATCTAGTTCAACTCTGCTTAGGAAACTGTCAAGAACAGTAGCTTCTCTTCAGTCCAGTACACTGTACTTGCTGGGAACAGACGCGAGTGCTATTTGCACTGTGTATGGCAATGGGAGCACAATAATGACTCTCCTTACCAGAAAACAACTCTTGCTTGTAGGACCAAAAACTGCGTGTGATTCAACTCAATTTTTTACTGGAAAACAACCACTAGCTCGCCTTAGAAGAAACACACTCTGCTTCTGAGAAAAGACCACTCTTCTACTCTACTGTGTTTCCTATAGGGCCAGAACAGTGAGCTTGCTCAGAACAAAAGAACTGTGCTTCCTACACACACGAGCCATAACTAGTTCAACTCTGCTTAGGAAACTGACAAGAACAGTAGCTTCTCTTCAGTCCAGTACACTGTACTTGCTGGGAACAGACGCGAGTGCTATTTGCACTGTGTATGGCAATGGGAGGGCGGGCAATATTGACTCTCCTTACCAGAAAACATCTCTTTCTCGTAGGACCAAAAACTGCATGTGATTCAACTCCATTTCTGACTGGGAAACAAACACTAGCTCGCCTTAGAAGAAACACACTCTGCTTTTGAGAAAAGACCACTCTTCTACTGTACTGTGTTTCCTATAGGGCCAGAACAGTGAGCTTGCTCAGAACAAAAGAACTGTGTTTCCTACACACACGGGCCATATCTAGTTCAACTCTGCTTAGGAAACTGACAAGAACAGTAGCTTCCCTTCAGTCCAGTACACTGTACTTGCTGGGAACAGACGCGAGTGCTATTTGCACTGTATATGGCAATGGGAGCTCAATAGTCAAACTCTTTACCAGAAAACAACTCTTGCTCGTAGGACCAAAAACTGCATGTGATTCAACTCCATTTCTGACTGGAAAACAACCACTAGCTCGCCTTAGAAGAAACACACTCTGCTTCTGAGAAAAGACCACTCTTCTACTCTACTGTGTTTCCTATAGGGCCAGAACAGTGAGCTTGCTCAGAACAAAAGAACTGTGCTTCCTACACACACGGGCCATATCACGTTCAACTCTGCTTAGGAATGTGGCAAGAACAGTAGCTTCTCTTCAGTCCAGTACACTTTACTTGCTGGGAACAGACGAGAGTGCTATTTGCACCGTGTATGGCAATGGGAGCACAATAGTGACTCTCCTTACCAGAAAACAACTCTTGCTCGTAGGACCAAAAACTGCATGTGATTCAACTCCATTTCTGACTGGGAAACAAACACTAGCTCGCCTAGGAAGAAACACACTCTGCTTTGGAGAAAAGACCACTCTTCTACTCTACTGTGTTTCCTATAGGGCCAGAAGAGTGAGCTTGCTCAGAAGAAAAGAACTGTGCTTCCTACACACACGGGCCATATCTAGTTCAACTCTGCTTAGGAAACTGACAAGAACAGTAGCTTCTCTTCATTCCAGTACACTGTACATGCTGGGACCAGACGCGAGTGCTATTTGCACTGTGTATGGCAATGGGAGCGCAATAGTGACTCTCCTTACCAGAAAACAACTCTTGCTCATAGGACAGA
Source organism: Peromyscus eremicus (assembly GCF_949786415.1). Taxonomy (NCBI): domain Eukaryota; kingdom Metazoa; phylum Chordata; class Mammalia; order Rodentia; family Cricetidae; genus Peromyscus; species Peromyscus eremicus. Next base: position 366,869 of record NW_026734408.1, read on the forward strand.
AACTGCATGTGATTCAACTCCATTTCTGACTGGGAAACAAACACTAGCTCGCCTTACGAGAAACACACTCTGCTTTTGAGAAAAGACCACTCTTCTACTCTACTGTTTCCTATAGGGCCAGAACAGTGAGCTTGCTCAGAAGAAAAGAACTGTGCTTCCTACACACACGGGCCATATCTAGTTCAACTCTGCTTAGGAAACTGACAAGAACAGTATCTTCTCTTCATTCCAGTACAGTGTACTTGCTGGGAACAGACGGGAGTGCTATTTGCACTGTGTATGGCAATGGGAGGGCAATATTGACTCTCCTTACCAGAAAACAACTCTTGCTCATAGGACCAAAAACTGCATGTGATTCAACACCATTTCTGACTGGGAAACAAACACTAGCTCGTCTTAGAAGAAACACACTCTGCTTTTGTGAAAAGACCACTCTTCTACTCTACTGTGTTTCCTAAAGGCCAGAACAGTGAGCTTGCTCAGTACAAAAGAACTGTGCTTCGTACACACACGAGCCATAACTAGTTCAACTCTGCTTAGGAAACTGACAAGAACAGTAGCTTCTCTTCAGTCCAGTACACTGTACATGCTGGGATCAAACGAGAGTGCTATTTGCACTGTGTATGGCAATGGGAGCTCAATAGTGAATCTCCTTACCAGAAAACAACTCTTGCTCGTAGGACAAGAAACTGTATGTGGTTCATCTCCATTTCTGACTGGGAAACAAACACTAGCTCTCCTTACGAGAAACACCCTCTGCTTTTGAGAAAAGAGCACTCTTCTACTCTACTGTGTTTCCTATAGGGCCAGAACAGTGAGCTTGCTCAGAACAAAAGAAATGTGCTTCCTACACACACGGGCCATATCTAGTTCAACTCTGCTTAGGAAACTGTCAAGAACAGTAGCTTCTCTTCAGTCCAGTACACTGTACTTGCTGGGAACAGACGCGAGTGCTATTTGCACTGTGTATGGCAATGGGAGCACAATAGTGACTCTCCTTACCAGAAAACAACTCTTGCTTGTAGGACCAAAAACTGCATGTGATTCAACTCCATTTCTGACTGGAAAACAACCACTAGCTCGCCTTAGAAGAAACACACTCTGCTTCTGAGAAAAGACCTCTCTTCTACTCTACTGTGTTTCCTATAGGGCCAGAACAGTGAGCTTGCTCAGAACAAAAGAACTGTGCTTCTTACACACAGGGGCCGTATCTCGTTCAACTCTGCTTAGGAATGTGGCAAGAACAGTAGCTTCTCTTCAGTCCAGTACACTGTACTTGGTGGGAACAGACGAGAGTGCTATTTGCACCGTGTATGGCAATGGGAGCACAATAGTGACTCTCCTTACCAGAAAACAACTCTTGCTCGTAGGACTAAAAACTGCATATGATTCAACTCCATTTCTGACTGGGAAACAAACACTAGCTCGCCTTAGAAGAAAGACACTCTGCTTTTGAGAAAAGACCACTCTTCTATTCTACTGTGTTTCCTATAGGGCCAGAACAGTGAACTTGCTCAGAACAAAAGAACTGTGCTTCCTACACACACGGGCCATATCTCGTTCAACTCTGCATAGGAATCTGGCAAGAACAGTAGCTTCTCTTCAGTCCAGTACATTGTACATGCTGGGAACAGATGCGAGTGCTATTTGCACTGTGTATGGCAATGGGAGCACAATAGTGACTCTCCTTACCAGAAAACAACTCTTGCTTGTAGGACCAGAAACTGCATGTGATTCAACTCCATTTCTGACTGGGAAACAAACATTAGCTCGTCTTAGAAGAAAAACACTCTGCTTTTGTGAAAAGACCACTCTTCTACTCTACTGTGTTTCCTAAAGGCCAGAACAGTGAGCTTGCTCAGTACAAAAGAACTGTGCTTCGTACACCACGAGCCATAACTAGTTCAACTCTGCTTAGGAAACTGACAAGAACAGTAGCTTCTCTTCAGTCCAGTACACTGTACATGCTGGGAACAGACTCGAGTGCTATTTGCACTGTGTATGGCAAAGGGAGCACAATAGTGACTCTCCTTACCAGAAAACAACTCTTGCTCGTAGGACAAAAAACTGCATGTGATTCAAATCCATTTCTGACTGGGAAACAAACACTAGCTCGCCATGGAAGAAACACACTCTGCTTTTGAGAAAAGACCACTCTTCTACTCTACTGTGTTTCCTATAGTGCCAGAACAGTGAGCTTGCTCAGAACAAAAGAACTGTGCTTCCTACACACACGGGCCATATCTAGTTCAACTCTTCTTAGGAAACTGACAAGAACAGTAGCTACTCTTCAGTCAAGTACACTGTACATGCTGGGAACAGACGCGAGTGTTATTTGCACTGTGTATGGCAATGAGAGCGCAATAGTGATTCTCCTTACCAGAAAACAACTCTTGCTCGTAGGACCAGAAACTGCATGTGATTCAACTCCATTTCTGACTGGGATACAAACACTAGCTCGCCTTACGAGAACACACTCTGCTTTTGAGAAAAGACCACTCTTCTACTCTACTGTGTTTCCTATAGGGCCAGAAAAGTGAGCTTGCTCAGAACAAAAGAAATGTGCTTCCTACACACACGGGCCATATCTCGTTCAATTCTGCTTAGGAATCTGGCAAGAAGAGTAGCTTCTCTTCAGTTCAATACACTGTAAATGCTGGAAACAGACGCGAGTGCTATTTGCACTGTGTATGGCAATGGGAGCACAATAGTGACTCTCCTTAACAGAAAACAACTCTTGCTTGTAGGACCAGAAACTGCATGTGATTCAACTCCATTTCTGACTGGGAAACAAACACTAGCTCGCCTTAGGAGAAACACACTCTGCTTTTGAGAAAAGACCACTCTTCTACTCTACTGTGTTTCCTAAAGGGCCAGAACAGTGAGCTTGCTCAGAAGAAAAGAACTCTGCTTCCTACACACACGGGCCATATCTAGTTCAACTCTGCTTAGGAAACAGACAAGAACAGTAGCTTCTCTTCAGTCCAGTACACTGTACATGCTGGGAACATACGCGAGTGCTATTTGCACTGTGTATGGCAATGGGAGCGCAATAATGACTCTCCTTATCAGAAAACAACTCTTGCTCGTAGGACCAAAAACTGTATATGATTCAACTGCATTTCTGACTGGGAAACAAACACTAGCTCGCCTTAGAAGAAACACACTCTGCTTTTGAGAAAAGACCACTCTTCTACTCTACTGTGTTTCCTATAGGGCCAGAACAGTGAGCTTGCTCAGAAGAAAAGAACTGTGCTTCCTACACACACGGGCCATATCTAGTTCAACTCTGCTTAGGAAACTCACAAGAACAGTAGCTTCTCTTCAGTCCAGTATACTGTACTTGCTGGGAACAGACGCGAGTGCTATATGCACTGTGTATGGCAATGGGAGCGCAATAGTGACTCTCCTTACCAGAAAACAACTCTTGCTCATAGCACCAAAAACTGCATGTGATTCAACTCCATTTCTGACTGGGAAACAAACACTAGCTCGCCTTACGAAAAACACACTCTGCTTTTGATAAAAGAGCACTCTTCTACTCTACTGTGTTTCCTATAGGGCCAGAACAGTGAGCTTGCTCAGAACAAAAGAACTGTGCTTCCTACACACACGGGCCATATCTAGTTCAACTCTCCTTAGGAAACTGACAAGAACAATAGCTTCTCTTCAGTCCAGTAAAATGTACATGCTAGGAACAGACGCGAGTGCTATATGCACTGTGTATGGCAATGGGAGCCCAATAGTGACTCTCCTTACCAGAAAACAACTCTTGCTCGTAGGACCAAAAACTGCATGTGATTCAACTGCATTTCTCACTGGGAAACAAACACTAGCTTGCCTTAGAAGAAACACACTCTGCTTTTGAGAAAAGACCACTCTTCTACTCTACTGTGTTTCCTATAGTGCCAGAACAGTGAGCTTGCTCAGAAGAAAAGAACTGTGCTTCCTACACACACGGGCCATATCTAGTTCAACTCTGCTTAGGAAACTGACAAGAACAGTAGCTTCTCTTCATTCCAGTACACTGTACTTGCTGGGAACAGACGCGAGTGCTATATGCACTGTGTATGGCAATGGGAGCGCAATAGTGACTCTGATTACCAGAAAACAACTCTTGCTCATAGGACCAAAAACTGCATGTGATTCAACTCCATTTCTGACTGGGAAACAAACACTAGCTCGCCTTATGAAAAACACACTCTGCTTTTGATAAAAGAGCACTCTTCTACTCTACTGTGTTTCCTATAGGGCCAGAACAGTGAGCTTGCTCAGAACAAAAGAACTGTGCTTCCTACACACACGGGCCATATCTAGTTCAACTCTGCTTAGGAAACTGACAAGAACAGCAGCTTCTCTTAATTCCAGTACACTGTACATGCTGCGAACAGACGCGAGTGCAATTTGCACTGTGTATGGCAATGGGAGCACAATAGTGACTCTCCTTACCAGAAAAAAACTCATGCTCGTAGCACAAGAAACTGCATGTGATTCAACTCCATTTCTGACTGGGAAACAAACACTAGCTCTCCTTACGAGAAACACCCTCTGCTTTTGAGAAAAGAGCACTCTTCTACTCTACTGTGTTTCCTATAGTGGCAGAACAGTGAGCTTGCTCAGAACAAAAGAAATGTGCTTCCTACACACACGGGCCATATCTAGTTCAACTCTGCTTAGGAAACTGTCAAGAACAGTAGGTTCTCTTCAGTCCAGTACACTGTACTTGCTGGGAACAGAAGCGAGTGCTATTTGCACTGTGTATGGCAATGGGAGCACAATAGTGACTCTTCTTACCAGAAAACAACTCTTGCTTGTAGGACCAAAAACTGCATGTGATTTAACTCCATTTCTGACTGGAAAACAACCACTAGCTCGCCTTAGAAGAAACACACTCTGCTTCTGAGAAAAGACCTCTCTTCTACTCTACTGTGTTTCCTATAGGGCCAGAACAGTGAGCTTGCTCAGAACAAAATAACTGTGCTTCCTATACACACGGGCCGTATCTCGTTCAACTCTGCTTAGGATTGTGGCAAGAACAGTAGCTTCTCTTCAGTCCAGTACACTGTACTTGCTGGGAACAGACGAGAGTGCTATTTGCACCGTGTATGGCAATGGGAGCACAATAGTGACTCTCCTTACCAGAAAACAACTCTTGCTCGTAGGACTAAAAACTGCATGTGATTCAACTCCATTTCTGACTGGGAAACAAACACTAGCTCGCCTTAGAAGAAAGACACTCTGCTTTTGAGAAAAGACCACTCTTCTATTCTACTGTGTTTCCTATAGGGCCAGAACAGTGAACTTGCTCAGAACAAAAGAACTGTGCTTCCTACACACACGGGCCATATCTCGTTCAACTCTGCATAGGAATCTGGCAAGAACAGTAGCTTCTCTTCAGTCCAGTACACTGTACATGCTGGGAACAGATGCGAGTGCTATTTGCACTGTGTATGGCAATGGGAGCGCAATAGTGACTCTCCTTACCAGAAAACAACTCTTGCTCGTAGGACCAGAAACTGCATGTGATTCAACTCCATTTCTGACTGGGAAACAAACATTAGCTCGTCTTAGAAGAAAAACACTCTGCTTTTGTGAAAAGACCACTCTTCTACTCTACTGTGTTTCCTAAAGGCCAGAACAGTGAGCTTGCTCCCTAAAAAGAACTGTGCTTCGTACACCACGAGCCATAACTAGTTCAACTCTGCTTAGGAAACTGACAAGAACAGTAGCTTCTCTTCAGTCCAGTACACTGTACATGCTGGGAACAGACTCGAGTGCTATTTGCACTGTGTATGGCAATTGGAGCACAACAGTGACTCTCCTTACCAGAAAACAACTCTTGCTCCTAGGACCAAAAACTGCATGTGATTCAAATCCATTTCTGACTGGGAAACAAACACTAGCTCGCCATGGAAGAAACACACTCTGCTTTTGAGAAAAGACCACTCTTCTACTCTACTGTGTTTCCTATAGGGCCAGAACAGTGAGCTTGCTCAGAACAAAAGAACTGTGCTTCCTACACACACGGGCCATATCTAGTTCAACTCTGCTTAGGAAACTGACAAGAACAGTAGCTACTCTTCAGTCAAGTACACTGTACATGCTGGGAACAGACGCGAGTGTTATTTGCACTGTGTATGGCAATGAGAGCGCAATAGTGATTCTCCTTACCAGAAAACAACTCTTGCTCGTAGGACCAAAAACTGCATGTGATTCAACTCCATTTCTGACTGGGAAACAAACACTAGCTCGCCTTACGAAAAACACACTCTGCTTTTGATAAAAGAGCACTCTTCTACTCTTCTGTGTTTCCTATAGGGCCAGAACAGCGAGCTTGCTCAGAACAAAACAACTGTGCTTCCTACACACACGGGCCATATCTAGTTCAACTCTCCTTAGGAAACTGACAACAACAATAGCTTCTCTTCAGTCCAGTAAAATGTACATGCTAGGAACAGACTCGAGTGCTATCTGCACTGTGTATGGCAATGGGAGCCCAATAGTGACTCTCCTTACCAGAAAACAACTCTTGCTCTTAGGACCAAAAACTGCATGTGATTCAACTGCATTTCTCACTGGGAAACAAACACTAGCTTGCCTTAGAAGAAACACACTCTGCTTTTGAGAAAAGAGCACTCTTCTACTCTACTGTGTTTCCTATAGGGCCAGAACAGTGAGCTTGCTCAGAAGAAAAGAACTGTGCTTCCTACACACACGGGCCATATCTAGTTCAACTCTGCTTAGGAAACTGACAAGAACAGTAGCTTCTCTTCAGTCCAGTACACTGCACTTGCTGGGAACAGACGCGAGTGCTATATGCACTGTGTATGGCAATGGGAGCGCAATAGTGACTCTGATTACCAGAAAACAACTCTTGCTCGTAGGACCAGAAACTGCATGTGATTCAACTCCATTTCTGACTGGGAAACAAACACTAGCTCGCCTTACGAAAAACACACTCTGCTTTTGATAAAAGAGCACTCTTCTACTCTACTGTGTTTCCTATAGGGCCAGAACAGTGAGCTTGCTCAGAAGAAAAGAACTGTGCTTCCTACACACACGGGCCATATCTAGTTCAACTCTGCTTAGGAAACTGACAAGAACAGTAGGTTCTCTTCAGTCCAGTACACTTTACTTGCTGGGAACAGACGCGAGTGCTATTTGCATTGTTTATGGCAATGGGAGCCCAATAGTGACTCTCCTTACCAGAAAACAACTCTTGCTTGTAGGACCAAAATCTGCATGTATTCAACTCCATGTCTGACTGGGAAACAACCACTAGCTCGCTTTAGAAGAAACACACTCTGCTTTTGAGAAAAGACCACTCTTCTACTCTACTGTGTTTCCTATAGGGTCAGAACAGTGAGCTTGTTTAGAACAAAAGAACTGTGCTTCCTACACACACGGGCCATATCTCGTTCAACTCTGCTTAGGAATCTGGCAAGAACAGTAGCTTCTCTTCAGTCCAGTACACTGTACTGCTGGGAACAGACGCGAGTGCTATTTGCACTGTGTATGGCAATGGGAGCGCAATAGTGACTCTCCTTACCAGAAAACAACTCTTGCTCATACGACCAGAAACTGCATGTGATTCAACTCCATTTCTGACTGGGAAACAAGCACTTGCTCGCCTAACGAGAAACACACTCTGCTTTTGAGAAAAGAGCACTCTTCTACTCTACTGTGTTTCCTATAGGGCCAGAACAGTGAGCTTGCTCAGAACAAAAGAACTGTGCTTCCTACACACACGGGCCATATCTAGTTCAACTCTGCTTAGGAAACTGACAAGAACAGTAGCTTCTCTTCATTCCAGTACACTGTACATGCTGTGAACAGACGCCAGTGCTATTTGCACTGTGTATGGCAATGGGAGCGCAATAGTGACTCTCCTTACCAGAAAAAAACTCTTGCTTGTAACAAAAGAAACTGCATGTGATTCAACTCCATTTCTGACTGGGAAACAAACACTAGCTCTCCTTACGAGAAACACCCTCTGCTTTTGAGAAAAAAGCACTCTTCTACTCTACTGTGTTTCCTATAGTGGCAGAACAGTGAGCTTGCTCAGAACAAAAGAAATGTGCTTCCTACACACACGGGCCATATCTAGTTCAACTCTGCTTAGGAAACTGTCAAGAACAGTAGCTTCTCTTCAGTCCAGTACACTGTACTTGCTGGGAACAGACGCGAGTGCTATTTGCCCTGTGTATGGCAATGGGAGCGCAATAGTGACTCTCCTTACCAGAAAACAACTCTTGCTTGTAGGACCAAAAACTGCATGTGATTCAACTCCATTTCTGACTGGAAAACAACCACTAGCTCGCCTTAGAAGAAACACACTCTGCTTCTGAGAAAAGACCTCTCTTCTACTCTACTGTGTTTCCTATAGGGCCAGAACAGTGAGCTTGCTCAGAACAAAAGAACTGTGCTTCCTACACACACGGGCGATATCTTGTTCAACTGTGCTTAGGAATGTGGCAAGAACAGTAGCTTCTCTTCAGTCCAGTACACTGTACTTGCTGGGAACAGACGAGAGTGCTATTTGCACCGTGTATGGCAATGGGAGCACAATAGTGACTCTCCTTACCAGAAAATAACTCTTGCTCGTGGGACTAAAAACTGCATGTGATTCAACTCCATTTCTGACTGGGAAACAAACACTAGCTCGCCTTAGAAGAAAGACACTCTGCTTTTGAGAAAAGACCACTCTTCTATTCTACTGTGTTTCATATAGGGCCAGAACAGTTAACTTGATCAGAACAAAAGAACTGTGCTTCCTACACACATGGGCCATATCTCGTTCAACTCTGCATAGGAATCTGGCAAGAACAGTAGCTTCTCTTCAGTCCTGTACACTGTACATGCTGGGAACAGATGCGAGTGCTATTTGCACTGTGTATGGCAATGGGAGCGCAACAGTGACTCTCCTTACCAGAAAACAACTCTTGCTCGTAGGACCAGAAACTGCATGTGATTCAACTCCATTTCTGACTGGGAAACAAACATTAGCTCGTCTTAGAAGAAAAACACTCTGCTTTTGTGAAAAGACCACTCTTCTACTCTACTGTGTTTCCTAAAGGCCAGAACAGTGAGCTTGCTCAGTACAAAAGAACTGTGCTTCGTACACACACGAGCCATAACTAGTTCAACTCTGCTTAGGAAACTGACAAGAACAGTAGCTCTCCTCAGTCCAGTACACTGTACTTGCTGGGAACAGACGCGAGTGCTATTTGCACTGTGTATGGCAATGGAAGCGCAATAGTGACTCTCCTTACCAGAAAACAACTCTTGCTCGTAGGACCAAAAACTGCTTGTGATTCAACTCCATTTCTGACTGGGAAACAAACACTAGCTCGCCTTAGAAGAAACACACTCTGCTTTTGAGAAAAGACCACTCTTCTACTCTACTGTGTTTCCTATAGGGTCAGAACAGTGAGCTTGCTCAGAAGAAAAGAACTCTGCTTCCTACACACACGGGCCATATCTAGTTCAACTCTGCTTAGGAAACTGACAAGAACAGTAGCTTCTCTTCAGTCCAGTACACTGTACATGCTGGGAACAGACGCGAGTGCTATTAGCACTGTGTTTGGCAAAGGGAGCACAATAGTGATTCTCCTTACCAGAAAACAACTCTTGCTTGTAGGACCAGAAACTGCATGTGATTCAACTCCATTTCTGACTGGGATACAAACACTAGCTCGCCTTACGAGAAACACACTCTGCTTTTGAGAAAAGAGCACTCTTCTACTCTACTGTGTTTCCTATAGGGCCAAAAAAGTGAGCTTGCTCAGAACAAAAGAAATGTGCTTCCTACACACACGGGCCATTTCTTGTTCAATTCTGCTTAGGAATCTGGCAAGAAGAGTAGCTTCTCTTCAGTTCAATACACTGTAAATGCTGGAAACAGACGCGAGTGCTATTTGCACTGTGTATGGCAATGGGAGCACAATAGTGACTCTCCTTAACAGAAAACAACTCTTGCTTGTAGGACCAGAAACTGCATGTGATTCAACTCCATTTCTGACTGGGAAACAAACACTAGCTCGCCTTACGAAAAACACACTCTGCTTTTGATAAAAGAGCACTCTTCTACTCTACTGTGTTTCCTATAGGGCCAGAACAGTGAGCTTGCTCAGAAGAAAAGAACTGTGCTTCCTCCACACACGGGCCATATCTAGTTCAACTCTGCTTAGGAAACTGACAAGAACAGTAGGTTCTCTTCAGTCCAGTACACTTTACTTGCTGGGAACAGACGCGAGTGCTATTTGCATTGTTTATGGCAATGGGAGCCCAATAGTGACTCTCCTTACCAGAAAACAACTCTTGCTTGTAGGACCAAAATCTGCATGTATTCAACTCCATTTCTGACTGGGAAACAACCACTAGCTCGCTTTAGAAGAAACACACTCTGCTTTTGAGAAAAGACCACTCTTCTACTCTACTGTGTTTCCTATAGGGTCAGAACAGTGAGCTTGTTTAGAACAAAAGAACTGTGCTTCCTACACACACGGGCCATATCTCGTTCAACTCTGCTTAGGAATCTGGCAAGAACAGTAGCTTCTCTTCAGTCCAGTACACTGTACTGCTGGGAACAGACGCGAGTGCTATTTGCACTGTGTATGGCAATGGGAGCGCAATAGTGACTCTCCTTACCAGAAAACAACTCTTGCTCATACGACCAGAAACTGCATGTGATTCAACTCCATTTCTGACTGGGAAACAAGCACTTGCTCGCCTAACGAGAAACACACTCTGCTTTTGAGAAAAGAGCACTCTTCTACTCTACTGTGTTTCCTATAGGGCCAGAATTGTGAGCTTGCTCAGAACAAAAGAACTGTGCTTCCTACACACACGGGCCATATCTAGTTCAACTCTGCTTAGGAAACTGACAAGAACAGTAGCTTCTCTTCATTCCAGTACACTGTACATGCTGCGAACAGACGCGAGTGCTATTTGCACTGTGTATGGCAATGGGAGCGCAATAGTGACTCTCCTTACCAGAAAAAAACTCTTGCTTGTAACAAAAGAAACTGCATGTGATTCAACTCCATTTCTGACTGGGAAACAAACACTAGCTCTCCTTACCAGAAACACCCTCTGCTTTTGAGAAAAAAGCACTCTTCTACTCTACTGTGTTTCCTATAGTGGCAGAACAGTGAGCTTGCTCAGAACAAAAGAAATGTGCTTCCTACACACACGGGCCATATCTAGTTCAACTCTGCTTAGGAAACTGTCAAGAACAGTAGCTTCTCTTCAGTCCAGTACACTGTACTTGCTGGGAACAGACGCGAGTGCTATTTGCCCTGTGTATGGCAATGGGAGCGCAATAGTGACTCTCCTTACCAGAAAACAACTCTTGCTTGTAGGACCAAAAACTGCATGTGATTCAACTCCATTTCTGACTGGAAAACAACCACTAGCTCGCCTTAGAAGAAACACACTCTGCTTCTGAGAAAAGACCTCTCTTCTACTCTACTGTGTTTCCTATAGGGCCAGAACAGTGAGCTTGCTCAGAACAAAAGAACTGTGCTTCCTACACACACGGGCGATATCTTGTTCAACTCTGCTTAGGAATGTGGCAAGAACAGTAGCTTCTCTTCAGTCCAGTACACTGTACTTGCCTGGAACAGACGAGAGTGCTATTTGCACCGTGTATGGCAATGGGAGCACAATAGTGACTCTCCTTACCAGAAAACAACTCTTGCTCGTGGGACTAAAAACTGCATGTGATTCAACTCCATTTCTGACTGGGAAACAAACACTAGCTCGCCTTAGAAGAAAGACACTCTGCTTTTGAGAAAAGACCACTCTTCTATTCTACTGTGTTTCATATAGGGCCAGAACAGTGAACTTGCTCAGAACAAAAGAACTGTGCTTCCTACACACATGGGCCATATCTCGTTCAACTCTGCATAGGAATCTGGCAAGAACAGTAGCTTCTCTTCAGTCCTGTACACTGTACATGCTGGGAACAGATGCGAGTGCTATTTGCACTGTGTATGGCAATGGGAGCGCAACAGTGACTCTCCTTACCAGAAAACAACTCTTGCTCGTAGGACCAGAAACTGCATGTGATTCAACTCCATTTCTGACTGGGAAACAAACATTAGCTCGTCTTAGAAGAAAAACACTCTGCTTTTGTGAAAAGACCACTCTTCTACTCTACTGTGTTTCCTAAAGGCCAGAACAGTGAGCTTGCTCAGTACAAAAGAACTGTGCTTCGTACACACACGAGCCATAACTAGTTCAACTCTGCTTAGGAAACTGACAAGAACAGTAGCTCTCTTCAGTCCAGTACACTGTACTTGCTGGGAACAGACGCGAGTGCTATTTGCACTGTGTATGGCAATGGAAGCGCAATAGTGACTCTCCTTACCAGAAAACAACTCTTGCTCGTAGGACCAAAAACTGCTTGTGATTCAACTCCATTTCTGACTGGGAAACAAACACTAGCTCGCCTTAGAAGAAACACACTCTGCTTTTGAGAAAAGACCACTCTTGTACTCTACTGTGTTTCCTATAGGGTCAGAACAGTGAGCTTGCTCAGAAGAAAAGAACTCTGCTTCCTACACACACGGGCCATATCTAGTTCAACTCTGCTTAGGAAACTGACAAGAACAGTAGCTTCTCTTCAGTCCAGTACACTGTACATGCTGGGAACAGACGCGAGTGCTATTTGCACTGTGTATGGCAAAGGGAGCACAATAGTGATTCTCCTTACCAGAAAACAACTCTTGCTTGTAGGACCAGAAACTGCATGTGATTCAACTCCATTTCTGACTGGGATACAAACACTAGCTCGCCTTACGAGAAACACACTCTGCTTTTGAGAAAAGAGCACTCTTCTACTCTACTGTGTTTCCTATAGGGCCAAAAAAGTGAGCTTGCTCAGAACAAAAGAAATGTGCTTCCTACACACACGGGCCATATCTCGTTCAATTCTGCTTAGGAATCTGGCAAGAAGAGTAGCTTCTCTTCAGTTCAATACACTGTAAATGCTGGAAACAGACGCGAGTGCTATTTGCACTGTGTATGGCAATGGGAGCACAATAGTGACTCTCCTTAACAGAAAACAACTCTTGCTTGTAGGACCAGAAACTGCATGTGATTCAACTCCATTTCTGACTGGGAAACAAACACTAGCTCGCCTTACGAGAAACACACTCTGCTTTTGAGAAAAGACCACTCTTCTACTCTACTGTGTTTCCTAAAGGGCCAGAACAGTGAGCTTGCTCAGAAGAAAAGAACTCTGCTTCCTACACACACGGGCCATATCTAGTTCAACTCTGCTTAGGAAACTGACAAGAACAGTAGCTTCTCTTCAGTCCAGTACACTGTACATGCTGGGAACATACGCGAGTGCTATTTGCACTGTGTATGGCAATGGGAGCGCAATAGTGACTCTCCTTATCAGAAAACAACTCTTGCTCGTAGGACCAAAAACTGCATGTGATTCAACTGCATTTCTGACTGGGAAACAAACACTAGCTCGCCTTAGAAGAAACACACTCTGCTTTTGAGAAAAGACCACTCTTCTACTCTACTGTGTTTCCTATAGGGCCAGAACAGTGAGCTTGCTCAGAAGAAAAGAACTGTGCTTCCTACACACACGGGCCATATCTAGTTCAACTCTGCTTAGGAAACTCACAAGAACAGTAGCTTCTCTTCAGTCCAGTACACTGTACTTGCTGGGAACAGACGCGAGTGCTATATGCACTGTGTATGGCAATGGGAGCGCAATAGTGACTCTCCTTACCAGAAAACAACTCTTGCTCGTAGACCAAAAACTGCATGTGATTCAACTCCATTTCTGACTGGGAAACAAACACTAGCTCGCCTTACGAAAAACACACTCTGCTTCTGATAAAAGAGCACTCTTCTACTCTACTGTGTTTCCTACAGGGCCAGAACAGTGAGCTTGCTCAGGAACAAAAGAACTGTGCTTCCTACACACACGGGCCATATCTAGTTCAACTCTGCTTAGGAAACTGACAAGAACAGCAGCTTCTCTTCAGGTCCAGTACACTGTACATGCTGGGAACAGACGCGAGTGCTATTTGCACTGTGTATGGCAATGGGAGCACAATAGTGACTCTCCCTTACCAGAAAAAAAACTCTTGCTCGTAGCACAAGAAACTGCATGTGATTCAACTCCATTTCTGACTGGGAAACAAACACTAGCTCGCCTAGGAAGAAACACACTCTGCTTTGGAGTAAAGACCACTCTTCTACTCTACTGTGTTTCCTATAGGGCCAGAACAGTGAGCTTGCTCAGAAGAAAAGAACTGTGCTTCCTACACACACGGGCCATATCTAGTTCAACTCTGCTTAGGAAACTGACAAGAACAGTAGCTTCTCTTCATTCCAGTACACTGTACATGCTGGGAACAGACGCGAGTGCTATTTGCACTGTGTATGGCAATGGGAGCGCAATAGTGACTCTCCTTACCAGAAAACAACTCTTGCTCATAGGACAGAAACTGCATGTGATTCAACTCCATTTCTGACTGGGAAACAAACACTAGCTCGCCTTACGAGAAACACACTCTGCTTTTGAAAAAAGACCACTCTTCTACTCTACTGTTTCCTATAGGGCCAGAACAGTGAGCTTGCTCAGAAGAAAAGAACTGTGCTTCCTACACACACGGGCCATATCTAGTTCAACTCTGCTTAGGAAACTGACAAGAACAGTATCTTCTCTTCATTCCAGTACAGTGTACTTGCTGGGAACAGACGGGAGTGCTATTTGCACTGTGTATGGCAATGGGAGAGCAATATTGACTCTCCTTACCAGAAAACAACTCTTGCTCATAGGACCAAAAACTGCATGTGATTCAACACCATTTCTAACTGGGAAACAAACACTAGCTCGTCTTAGAAGAAACACACTCTGCTTTTGTGAAAAGACCACTCTTCTACTCTACTGTGTTTCCTAAAGGCCAGAACAGTGAGCTTGCTCAGTACAAAAGAACTGTGCTTCGTACACACACGAGCCATAACTAGTTCAACTCTGCTTAGGAAACTGACAAGAACAGTAGCTTCTCTTCAGTCCAGTACACTGTACATGCTGGGAACAAACGAGAGTGCTATTTGCACTGTGTATGGCAATGGGAGCTCAATAGTGAATCTCCTTACCAGAAAACAACTCTTGCTCGTAGGACAAGAAACTGCATGTGGTTCATCTCCATTTCTGACTGGGAAACAAACACTAGCTCTCCTTACGAGAAACACCCTCTGCTTTTGAGAAAAGAGCACTCTTCTACTCTACTGTGTTTCCTATAGGGCCAGAACAGTGAGCTTGCTCAGAACAAAAGAAATGTGCTTCCTACACACACGGGCCATATCTAGTTCAACTCTGCTTAGGAAACTGTCAAGAACAGTAGCTTCTCTTCAGTCCAGTACACTGTACTTGCTGGGAACAGACGCGAGTGCTATTTGCACTGTGTATGGCAATGGGAGCACAATAGTGACTCTCCTTACCAGAAAACAACTCTTGCTTGTAGGACCAAAAACTGCATGTGATTCAACTCCATTTCTGACTGGAAAACAACCACTAGCTCGCCTTAGAAGAAACACACTCTGCTTCTGAGAAAAGACCTCTCTTCTACTCTACTGTGTTTCCTATAGGGCCAGAACAGTGAGCTTGCTCAGAACAAAAGAACTGTGCTTCTTACACACAGGGGCCGTATCTCGTTCAACTCTGCTTAGGAATGTGGCAAGAACAGTAGCTTCTCTTCAGTCCAGTACACTGTACTTGGTGGGAACAGACGAGAGTGCTATTTGCACCGTGTATGGCAATGGGAGCACAATAGTGACTCTCCTTACCAGAAAACAACTCTTGCTCGTAGGACTAAAAACTGCATATGATTCAACTCCATTTCTGACTGGGAAACAAACACTAGCTCGCCTTAGAAGAAAGACACTCTGCTTTTGAGAAAAGACCACTCTTCTATTCTACTGTGTTTCCTATAGGGCCAGAACAGTGAACTTGCTCAGAACAAAAGAACTGTGCTTCCTACACACACGGGCCATATCTCGTTCAACTCTGCATAGGAATCTGGCAAGAACAGTAGCTTCTCTTCAGTCCAGTACATTGTACATGCTGGGAACAGATGCGAGTGCTATTTGCACTGTGTATGGCAATGGGAGCACAATAGTGACTCTCCTTACCAGAAAACAACTCTTGCTCGTAGGACCAGAAACTGCATGTGATTCAACTCCATTTCTGACTGGGAAACAAACATTAGCTCGTCTTAGAAGAAAAACACTCTGCTTTTGTGAAAAGACCACTCTTCTACTCTACTGTGTTTCCTAAAGGCCAGAACAGTGAGCTTGCTCAGTACAAAAGAACTGTGCTTCGTACACCACGAGCCATAACTAGTTCAACTCTGCTTAGGAAACTGACAAGAACAGTAGCTTCTCTTCAGTCCAGTACACTGTACATGCTGGGAACAGACTCGAGTGCTATTTGCACTGTGTATGGCAAAGGGAGCACAATAGTGACTCTCCTTACCAGAAAACAACTCTTGCTCGTAGGACCAAAAACTGCATGTGATTCAAATCCATTTCTGACTGGGAAACAAACACTAGCTCGCCATGGAAGAAACACACTCTGCTTTTGAGAAAAGACCACTCTTCTACTCTACTGTGTTTCCTATAGGGCCAGAACAGTGAGCTTGCTCAGAACAAAAAAACTGTGCTTCCTACACACACGGGATATCTAGTTCAACTCTTCTTAAGAAACTGACAAGAACAGTAGCTACTCTTCAGTCAAGTACACTGTACATGCTGGGAACAGACGCGAGTGTTATTTGCACTGTGTATGGCAATGAGAGCGCAATAGTGATTCTCCTTACCAGAAAACAACTCTTGCTCGTAGGACCAAAAACTGCATGTGATTCAACTGCATTTCTGACTGGGAAACAAACACTAGCTCGCCTTACGAAAAACACACTCTGCTTTTGATAAAAGAGCACTCTTCTACTCTACTGTGTTTCCTATAGGGCCAGAACAGTGAGCTTGCTCAGAACAAAAGAACTGTGCTTCCTACACACACGGGCCATACCTTGTTCAACTCTCCTTAGGAAACTGACAAGAACAATAGCTTCTCTTCAGTCCAGTAAAATGTACATGCTAGGAACAGACGCGAGTGCTATATGCACTGTGTATGGCAATGGGAGCCCAATAGTGACTCTCCATACCAGAAAACAACTCTTGCTCGTAGGACCAAAAACTGCATGTGATTCAACTGCATTTCTCACTGGGAAACAAACACTAGCTTGCCTTAGAAGAAACACACTCTGCTTTTGAGAAAAGAGCACTCTTCTACTCTACTGTGTTTCCTATAGGGCCAGAACAGTGAGCTTGCTAGGAAGAAAAGAACTGTGCTTCCTACACACACGGGCCATATCTAGTTCAACTCTGCTTAGGAAACTGACAAGAACAGTAGCTTCTCTTCATTCCAGTACACTGTACTTGCTGGGAACAGACGCGAGTGCTATATGCACTGTGTATGGCAATGGGAGCGCAATAGTGACTCTGATTACCAGAAAACAACTCTTGCTCGTAGGACCAAAAACTGCATGTGATTCAACTCCATTTCTGACTGGGAAACAAACACTAGCTCGCCTTAAGAAAAACACACTCTGCTTTTGAGAAAAGAGCACTCTTCTACTCTACTGTGTTTCCTATAGGGCCAGAACAGTGAGCTTGATCAGAACAAAAGAACTGTGCTTCCTACACACACGGGCCATATCTAGTTCAACTCTGCTTAGGAAACTGACAAGAACAGCAGCTTCTCTTAATTCCAGTACACTGTACATGCTGCGAACAGACGCGAGTGCAATTTTCACTGTGTATGGCAATGGGAGCACAATAGTGACTCTCCTTACCAGAAAAAAACTCTTGCTCGTAGCACAAGAAACTGCATGTGATTCAACTCCATTTCTGACTGGGAAACAAACACTAGCTCTCCTTACGAGAAACACCCTCTGCTTTTGAGAAAAGAGCACTCTTCTACTCTACTGTGTTTCCTATAGGGCCAGAACAGTGAGCTTGCTCAGAACAAAAGAACTGTGCTTCCTACACACACGGGCCATATCTAGTTCAACTCTGCTTAGGAAACTGTCAAGAACAGTAGCTTCTCTTCAGTCCAGTACACTGTACTTGCTGGGAACAGACGCGAGTGCTATTTGCACTGTGTATGGCAATGGGAGCACAATAGTGACTCTCCTTACCAGAAAACAACTCTTGCTTGTAGGACCAAAAACTGCATGTGATTCAACTCCATTTCTGACTGGGAAACAACCACTAGCTCGCCTTAGAAGAAACACACTCTGCTTCTGAGAAAAGACCTCTCTTCTACTCTACTGTGTTTCCTATAGGGCCAGAACAGTGAGCTTGCTCAGAACAAAAGAACTGTGCTTCCTACACACACGGGCCGTATCTCGTTCAACTCTGCTTAGGAATGTGGCAAGAACAGTAGCTTCTCTTCAGTCCAGTACACTGTACTTGGTGGGAACAAACGAGAGTGCTATTTGCACCATGTATGGCAAAGGTAGCACAATAGTGACTCTCCTTACCAGAAAACAACTCTTGCTCGTAGGACTAAAAACTGCATGTGATTCAACTCCATTTCTGACTGGGAAACAAACACTAGCTCGCCTTAGAAGAAAGACACTCTGCTTTTGAGAAAAGACCACTCTTCTATTCTACTGTGTTTCCTATAGGGCCAGAACAGTGAACTTGCTCAGAACAAAAGAACTGTGCTTCCTACACACACGGGCCATATCTCGTTCAACTCTGCATAGGAATCTGGCAAGAACAGTAGCTTCTCTTCAGTCCAGTACATTGTACATGCTGGGAACAGATGCGAGTGCTATTTGCACTGTGTATGGCAATGGGAGCACAATAGTGACTCTCCTTACCAGAAAACAACTCTTGCTCGTAGGACCAGAAACTGCATGTGATTCAACTCCATTTCTGACTGGGAAACAAACATTAGCTCGTCTTAGAAGAAAAACACTCTGCTTTTGTGAAAAGACCACTCTTCTACTCTACTGTGTTTCCTAAAGGCCAGAACAGTGAGCTTGCTCAGTACAAAAGAACTGTGCTTCGTACACCACGAGCCATAACTAGTTCAACTCTGCTTAGGAAACTGACAAGAACAGTAGCTTCTCTTCAGTCCAGTACACTGTACATGCTGGGAACAGACTCGAGTGCTATTTGCACTGTGTATGGCAAAGGGAGCACAATAGTGACTCTCCTTACCAGAAAACAACTCTTGCTCATAGGACCAAAAACTGCATGTGATTCAAATCCATTTCTGACTGGGAAACAAACACTAGCTCGCCATGGAAGAAACACACTCTGCTTTTGAGAAAAGACCACTCTTCTACTCTACTGTGTTTCCTATAGGGCCAGAACAGTGAGCTTGCTCAGAACAAAAGAACTGTGCTTCCTACACACACGGGCCATATCTAGTTCAACTCTGCTTAGGAAACTGACAAGAACAGTAGCTACTCTTCAGTCAAGTACACTGTACATGCTGGGAACAGACGCGAGTGTTATTTGCACTGTGTATGGCAATGAGAGCGCAATAGTGATTCTCCTTACCAGAAAACAACTCTTGCTCGTAGGACCAGAAACTGCATGTGATTCAACTCCATTTCTGACTGGGATACAAACACTAGCTCGCCTTACGAGAACACACTCTGCTTTTGAGAAAAGACCACTCTTCAACTCTACTGTGTTTCCTATAGGGCCAGAAAAGTGAGCTTGCTCAGAACAAAAGAAATGTGCTTCCTACACACACGGGCCATATCTCGTTCAATTCTGCTTAGGAATCTGGCAAGAAGAGTAGCTTCTCTTCAGTTCAAAACACTGTAAATGCTGGAAACAGACGCGAGTGCTATTTGCACTGTGTATGGCAATGGGAGCACAATAGTGACTCTCCTTAACAGAAAACAACTCTTGCTTGTAGGACCAGAAACTGCATGTGATTCAACTCCATTTCTGACTGGGAAACAAACACTAGCTCGCCTTATGAGAAACACACTCTGCTTTTGAGAAAAGACCACTCTTCTACTCTACTGTGTTTCCTAAAGGGCCAGAACAGTGAGCTTGCTCAGAAGAAAAGAACTCTGCTTCCTACACACACGGGCCATATCTAGTTCAACTCTGCTTAGGAAACAGACAAGAACAGTAGCTTCTCTTCAGTCCAGTACACTGTACATGCTGGGAACATACGCGAGTGCTATTTGCACTGTGTATGGCAATGGGAGCGCAATAATGACTCTCCTTATCAGAAAACAACTCTTGCTCGTAGGACCAAAAACTGTATATGATTCAACTGCATTTCTGACTGGGAAACAAACACTAGCTCGCCTTAGAAGAAACACACTCTGCTTTTGAGAAAAGACCACTCTTCTACTCTACTGTGTTTCCTATAGGGCCAGAACAGTGAGCTTGCTCAGAAGAAAAGAACTGTGCTTCCTACACACACGGGCCATATCTAGTTCAACTCTGCTTAGGAAACTCACAAGAACAATAGCTTCTCTTCAGTCCAGTAAAATGTACATGCTAGGAACAGACGCGAGTGCTATATGCACTGTGTATGGCAATGGGAGCCCAATAGTGACTCTCCTTACCAGAAAACAACTCTTGCTCGTAGGACCAAAAACTGCATGTGATTCAACTGCATTTCTCACTGGGAAACAAACACTAGCTTGCCTTAGAAGAAACACACTCTGCTTTTGAGAAAAGACCACTCTTCTACTCTACTGTGTTTCCTATAGGGCCAGAACAGTGAGCTTGCTCAGAACAAAAGAACTGTGCTTCCTACACACACGGGCCATATCTAGTTCAACTCTGCTTAGGAAACTGACAAGAACAGTAGCTTCTCTTCATTCCAGTACACTGTACTTGCTGGGAACAGACGCGAGTGCTATATGCACTGTGTATGGCAATGGGAGCGCAATAGTGACTCTGATTACCAGAAAACAACTCTTGCTCATAGGACCAAAAACTGCATGTGATTCAACTCCATTTCTGACTGGGAAACAAACACTAGCTCGCCTTATGAAAAACACACTCTGCTTTTGATAAAAGAGCACTCTTCTACTCTACTGTGTTTCCTATAGGGCCAGAACAGTGAGCTTGCTCAGAACAAAAGAACTGTGCTTCCTACACACACGGGCCATATCTAGTTCAACTCTGCTTAGGAAACTGACAAGAACAGCAGCTTCTCTTAATTCCAGTACACTGTACATGCTGCGAACAGACGCGAGTGCAATTTGCACTGTGTATGGCAATGGGAGCACAATAGTGACTCTCCTTACCAGAAAAAAACTCATGCTCGTAGCACAAGAAACTGCATGTGATTCAACTCCATTTCTGACTGGGAAACAAACACTAGCTCTCCTTACGAGAAACACCCTCTGCTTTTGAGAAAAGAGCACTCTTCTACTCTACTGTGTTTCCTATAGTGGCAGAACAGTGAGCTTGCTCAGAACAAAAGAAATGTGCTTCCTACACACACGGGCCATATCTAGTTCAACTCTGCTTAGGAAACTGTCAAGAACAGTAGGTTCTCTTCAGTCCAGTACACTGTACTTGCTGGGAACAGAAGCGAGTGCTATTTGCACTGTGTATGGCAATGGGAGCACAATAGTGACTCTCCTTACCAGAAAACAACTCTTGCTTGTAGGACCAAAAACTGCATGTGATTCAACTCCATTTCTGACTGGGAAACAACCACTAGCTCGCCTTAGAAGAAACACACTCTGCTTCTGAGAAAAGACCTCTCTTCTACTCTACTGTGTTTCCTATAGGGCCAGAACAGTGAGCTTGCTCAGAACAAAATAACTGTGCTTCCTATACACACGGGCCGTATCTCGTTCAACTCTGCTTAGGATTGTGGCAAGAACAGTAGCTTCTCTTCAGTCCAGTACACTGTACTTGCTGGGAACAGACGAGAGTGCTATTTGCACCGTGTATGGCAATGGGAGCACAATAGTGACTCTCCTTACCAGAAAACAACTCTTGCTCGTAGGACTAAAAACTGCATGTGATTCAACTTCATTTCTGACTGGGAAACAAACACTAGCTCGCCTTAGAAGAAAGACACTCTGCTTTTGAGAAAAGACCACTCTTCTATTCTACTGTGTTTCCTATAGGGCCAGAACAGTGAACTTGCTCAGAACAAAAGAACTGTGCTTCCTACACACACGGGCCATATCTCGTTCAACTCTGCATAGGAATCTGGCAAGAACAGTAGCTTCTCTTCAGTCCAGTACACTGTACATGCTGGGAACAGATGCGAGTGCTATTTGCACTGTGTATGGCAATGGGAGCGCAATAGTGACTCTCCTTACCAGAAAACAACTCTTGCTCGTAGGACCAGAAACTGCATGTGATTCAACTCCATTTCTGACTGGGAAACAAACATTAGCTCGTCTTAGAAGAAAAACACTCTGCTTTTGTGAAAAGACCACTCTTCTACTCTACTGTGTTTCCTAAAGGCCAGAACAGTGAGCTTGCTCACTACAAAAGAACTGTGCTTCGTACACCACGAGCCATAACTAGTTCAACTCTGCTTAGGAAACTGACAAGAACAGTAGCTTCTCTTCAGTCCAGTACACTGTACATGCTGGGAACAGACTCGAGTGCTATTTGCACTGTGTATGGCAAAGGGAGCACAACAGTGACTCTCCTTACCAGAAAACAACTCTTGCTCCTAGGACCAAAAACTGCATGTGATTCAAATCCATTTCTGACTGGGAAACAAACACTAGCTCGCCATGGAAGAAACACACTCTGCTTTTGAGAAAAGACCACTCTTCTACTCTACTGTGTTTCCTATAGGGCCAGAACAGTGAGCTTGCTCAGAACAAAAGAACTGTGCTTCCTACACACACGGGCCATATCTAGTTCAACTCTGCTTAGGAAACTGACAAGAACAGTAGCTACTCTTCAGTCAAGTACACTGTACATGCTGGGAACAGACGCGAGTGTTATTTGCACTGTGTATGGCAATGAGAGCGCAATAGTGATTCTCCTTACCAGAAAACAACTCTTGCTCGTAGGACCAAAAACTGCATGTGATTCAACTCCATTTCTTACTGGGAAACAAACACTAGCTCGCCTTACGAAAAACACACTCTGCTTTTGATAAAAGAGCACTCTTCTACTCTTCTGTGTTTCCTATAGGGCCAGAACAGCGAGCTTGCTCAGAACAAAACAACTGTGCTTCCTACACACACGGGCCATATCTAGTTCAACTCTCCTTAGGAAACTGACAAGAACAATAGCTTCTCTTCAGTCCAGTAAAATGTACATGCTAGGAACAGACTCGAGTGCTATCTGCACTGTGTATGGCAATGGGAGCCCAATAGTGACTCTCCTTACCAGAAAACAACTCTTGCTCTTAGGACCAAAAACTGCATGGGATTCAACTGCATTTCTCACTGGGAAACAAACACTAGCTTGCCTTAGAAGAAACACACTCTGCTTTTGAGAAAAGAGCACTCTTCTACTCTACTGTGTTTCCTATAGGGCCAGAACAGTGAGCTTGCTCAGAAGAAAAGAACTGTGCTTCCTACACACACGGGCCATATCTAGTTCAACTCTGCTTAGGAAACTGACAAGAACAGTAGCTTCTCTTCAGTCCAGTACACTGCACTTGCTGGGAACAGACGCGAGTGCTATATGCACTGTGTATGGCAATGGGAGCGCAATAGTGACTCTGATTACCAGAAAACAACTCTTGCTCGTAGGACCAGAAACTGCATGTGATTCAACTCCATTTCTGACTGGGAAACAAACACTAGCTCGCCTTACGAAAAACACACTCTGCTTTTGATAAAAGAGCACTCTTCTACTCTACTGTGTTTCCTATAGGGCCAGAACAGTGAGCTTGCTCAGAAGAAAAGAACTGTGCTTCCTACACACACGGGCCATATCTAGTTCAACTCTGCTTAGGAAACTGACAAGAACAGTAGGTTCTCTTCAGTCCAGTACACTTTACTTGCTGGGAACAGACGCGAGTGCTATTTGCATTGTTTATGGCAATGGGAGCCCAATAGTGACTCTCCTTACCAGAAAACAACTCTTGCTTGTAGGACCAAAATCTGCATGTATTCAACTCCATTTCTGACTGGGAAACAACCACTAGCTCGCTTTAGAAGAAACACACTCTGCTTTTGAGAAAAGACCACTCTTCTACTCTACTGTGTTTCCTATAGGGTCAGAACAGTGAGCTTGTTTAGAACAAAAGAACTGTGCTTCCTACACACACGGGCCATATCTCGTTCAACTCTGCTTAGGAATCTGGCAAGAACAGTAGCTTCTCTTCAGTCCAGTACACTGTACTGCTGGGAACAGACGCGAGTGCTATTTGCACTGTGTATGGCAATGGGAGCGCAATAGTGACTCTCCTTACCAGAAAACAACTCTTGCTCATACGACCAGAAACTGCAAGTGATTCAACTCCATTTCTGACTGGGAAACAAGCACTTGCTCGCCTAACGAGAAACACACTCTGCTTTTGAGAAAAGAGCACTCTTCTACTCTACTGTGTTTCCTATAGGGCCAGAACAGTGAGCTTGCTCAGAACAAAAGAACTGTGCTTCCTACACACACGGGCCATATCTAGTTCAACTCTGCTTAGGAAACTGACAAGAACAGTAGCTTCTCTTCATTCCAGTACACTGTACATGCTGCGAACAGACGCGAGTGCTATTTGCACTGTGTATGGCAATGGGAGCGCAATAGTGACTCTCCTTACCAGAAAAAAACTCTTGCTTGTAACAAAAGAAACTGCATGTGATTCAACTCCATTTCTGACTGGGAAACAAACACTAGCTCTCCTTACGAGAAACACCCTCTGCTTTTGAGAAAAAAGCACTCTTCTACTCTACTGTGTTTCCTATAGTGGCAGAACAGTGAGCTTGCTCAGAACAAAAGAAATGTGCTTCCTACACACACGGGCCATATCTAGTTCAACTCTGCTTAGGAAACTGTCAAGAACAGTAGCTTCTCTTCAGTCCAGTACACTGTACTTGCTGGGAACAGACGCGAGTGCTATTTGCCCTGTGTATGGCAATGGGAGCGCAATAGTGACTCTCCTTACCAGAAAACAACTCTTGCTTGTAGGACCAAAAACTGCATGTGATTCAACTCCATTTCTGACTGGAAAACAACCACTAGCTCGCCTTAGAAGAAACACACTCTGCTTCTGAGAAAAGACCTCTCTTCTACTCTACTGTGTTTCCTATAGGGCCAGAACAGTGAGCTTGCTCAGAACAAAAGAACTGTGCTTCCTACACACACGGGCGATATCTTGTTCAACTCTGCTTAGGAATGTGGCAAGAACAGTAGCTTCTCTTCAGTCCAGTACACTGTACTTGCTGGGAACAGACGAGAGTGCTATTTGCACCGTGTATGGCAATGGGAGCACAATAGTGACTCTCCTTACCAGAAAACAACTCTTGCTCGTGGGACTAAAAACTGCATGTGATTCAACTCCATTTCTGACTGGGAAACAAACACTAGCTCGCCTTAGAAGAAAGACACTCTGCTTTTGAGAAAAGACCACTCTTCTATTCTACTGTGTTTCATATAGGGCCAGAACAGTGAACTTGCTCAGAACAAAAGAACTGTGCTTCCTACACACATGGGCCATATCTCGTTCAACTCTGCATAGGAATCTGGCAAGAACAGTAGCTTCTCTTCAGTCCTGTACACTGTACATGCTGGGAACAGATGCGAGTGCTATTTGCACTGTGTATGGCAATGGGAGCGCAACAGTGACTCTCCTTACCAGAAAACAACTCTTGCTCGTAGGACCAGAAACGGCATGTGATTCAACTCCATTTCTGACTGGGAAACAAACATTAGCTCGTCTTAGAAGAAAAACACTCTGCTTTTGTGAAAAGACCACTCTTCTACTCTACTGTGTTTCCTAAAGGCCAGAACAGTGAGCTTGCTCAGTACAAAAGAACTGTGCTTCGTACACACACGAGCCATAACTAGTTCAACTCTGCTTAGGAAACTGACAAGAACAGTAGCTCTCTTCAGTCCAGTACACTGTACTTGCTGGGAACAGACGCGAGTGCTATTTGCACTGTGTATGGCAATGGAAGCGCAATAGTGACTCTCCTTACCAGAAAACAACTCTTGCTCGTAGGACCAAAAACTGCTTGTGATTCAACTCCATTTCTGACTGGGAAACAAACACTAGCTCGCCTTAGAAGAAACACACTCTGCTTTTGAGAAAAGACCACTCTTCTACTCTACTGTGTTTCCTATAGGGTCAGAACAGTGAGCTTGCTCAGAAGAAAAGAACTCTGCTTCCTACACACACGGGCCATATCTAGTTCAACTCTGCTTAGGAAACTGACAAGAACAGTAGCTTCTCTTCAGTCCAGTACACTGTACATGCTGGGAACAGACGCGAGTGCTATTTGCACTGTGTATGGCAAAGGGAGCACAATAGTGATTCTCCTTACCAGAAAACAACTCTTGCTTGTAGGACCAGAAACTGCATGTGATTCAACTCCATTTCTGACTGGGATACAAACACTAGCTCGCCTTACGAGAAACACACTCTGCTTTTGAGAAAAGAGCGCTCTTCTACTCTACTGTGTTTCCTATAGGGCCAAAAAAGTGAGCTTGCTCAGAACAAAAGAAATGTGCTTCCTACACACACGGGCCATATCTCGTTCAATTCTGCTTAGGAATCTGGCAAGAAGAGTAGCTTCTCTTCAGTTCAATACACTGTAAATGCTGGAAACAGACGCGAGTGCTATTTGCACTGTGTATGGCAATGGGAGCACAATAGTGACTCTCCTTAACAGAAAACAACTCTTGCTTGTAGGACCAGAAACTGCATGTGATTCAACTCCATTTCTGACTGGGAAACAAACACTAGCTCGCCTTACGAGAAACACACTCTGCTTTTGAGAAAAGACCACTCTTCTACTCTACTGTGTTTCCTAAAGGGCCAGAACAGTGAGCTTGCTCAGAAGAAAAGAACTCTGCTTCCTACACACACGGGCCATATCTAGTTCAACTCTGCTTAGGAAACTGACAAGAACAGTAGCTTCTCTTCAGTCCAGTACACTGTACATGCTGGGAACATACGCGAGTGCTATTTGCACTGTGTATGGCAATGGGAGCGCAATAGTGACTCTCCTTATCAGAAAACAACTCTTGCTCGTAGGACCAAAAACTGCATGTGATTCAACTGCATTTCTGACTGGGAAACAAACACTAGCTCGCCTTAGAAGAAACACACTCTGCTTTTGAGAAAAGACCACTCTTCTACTCTACTGTGTTTCCTATAGGGCCAGAACAGTGAGCTTGCTCAGAAGAAAAGAACTGTGCTTCCTACACACACGGGCCATATCTAGTTCAACTCTGCTTAGGAAACTCACAAGAACAGTAGCTTCTCTTCAGTCCAGTACACTGTACTTGCTGGGAACAGACGCGAGTGCTATATGCACTGTGTATGGCAATGGGAGCGCAATAGTGACTCTCCTTACCAGAAAACAACTCTTGCTCGTAGACCAAAAACTGCATGTGATTCAACTCCATTTCTGACTGGGAAACAAACACTAGCTCGCCTTACGAAAAACACACTCTGCTTCTGATAAAAGAGCACTCTTCTACTCTACTGTGTTTCCTACAGGGCCAGAACAGTGAGCTTGCTCAGAACAAAAGAACTGTGCTTCCTACACACACGGGCCATATCTAGTTCAACTCTGCTTAGGAAACTGACAAGAACAGCAGCTTCTCTTAATTCCAGTACACTGTACATGCTGCGAACAGACGCGAGTGCTATTTGCACTGTGTATGGCAATGGGAGCACAATAGTGACTCTCCTTACCAGAAAAAAACTCTTGCTCGTAGCACAAGAAACTGCATGTGATTCAACTCCATTTCTGACTGGGAAACAAACACTAGCTCGCCTAGGAAGAAACACACTCTGCTTTGGAGAAAAGACCACTCTTCTACTCTACTGTGTTTCCTATAGGGCCAGAACAGTGAGCTTGCTCAGAAGAAAAGAACTGTGCTTCCTACACACACGGGCCATATCTAGTTCAACTCTGCTTAGGAAACTGACAAGAACAGTAGCTTCTCTTCATTCCAGTACACTGTACATGCTGGGAACAGACGCGAGTGCTATTTGCACTGTGTATGGCAATGGGAGCGCAATAGTGACTCTCCTTACCAGAAAACAACTATTGCTCATAGGACAGACACTGCATGTGATTCAACTCCATTTCTGACTGGGAAACAAACACTAGCTCGCCTTACGAGAAACACACTCTGCTTTTGAGAAAAGACCACTCTTCTACTCTACTGTTTCCTATAGGGCCAGAACAGTGAGCTTGCTCAGAAGAAAAGAACTGTGCTTCCTACACACACGGGCCATATCTAGTTCAACTCTGCTTAGGAAACTGACAAGAACAGTATCTTCTCTTCATTCCAGTACAGTGTACTTGCTGGGAACAGACGGGAGTGCTATTTGCACTGTGTATGGCAATGGGAGGGCAATATTGACTCTCCTTACCAGAAAACAACTCTTGCTCATAGGACCAAAAACTGCATGTGATTCAACACCATTTCTGACTGGGAAACAAACACTAGCTCGTCTTAGAAGAAACACACTCTGCTTTTGTGAAAAGACCACTCTTCTACTCTACTGTGTTTCCTAAAGGCCAGAACAGTGAGCTTGCTCAGTACAAAGAACTGTGCTTCGTACACCCACGAGCCATAACTAGTTCAACTCTGCTTAGGAAACTGACAAGAACAGTAGCTTCTCTTCAGTCCAGTACACTGTACATGCTGGGAACAAACGAGAGTGCTATTTGCACTGTGTATGGCAATGGGAGCTCAATAGTGAATCTCCTTACCAGAAAACAACTCTTGCTCGTAGGACAAGAAACTGCATGTGGTTCATCTCCATTTCTGACTGGGAAACAAACACTAGCTCTCCTTACGAGAAACACCCTCTGCTTTTGAGAAAAGAGCACTCTTCTACTCTACTGTGTTTCCTATAGGGCCAGAACAGTGAGCTTGCTCAGAACAAAAGAACTGTGCTTCCTACACACACGGGCGATATCTTGTTCAACTCTTCTTAGGAATGTGGCAAGAACAGTAGCTTCTCTTCAGTCCAGTACACTGTACTTGCTGGGAACAGACGAGAGTGCTATTTGCACCGTGTATGGCAATGGGAGCACAATAGTGACTCTCCTTACCAGAAAACAACTCTTGCTCGTGGGACTAAAAACTGCATGTGATTCAACTCCATTTCTGACTGGGAAACAAACACTAGCTCGCCTTAGAAGAAAGACACTCTGCTTTTGAGAAAAGACCACTCTTCTATTCTACTGTGTTTCATATAGGGCCAGAACAGTGAACTTGCTCAGAACAAAAGAACTGTGCTTCCTACACACATGGGCCATATCTCGTTCAACTCTGCATAGGAATCTGGCAAGAACAGTAGCTTCTCTTCAGTCCTGTACACTGTACATGCTGGGAACAGATGCGAGTGCTATTTGCACTGTGTATGGCAATGGGAGCGCAACAGTGACTCTCCTTACCAGAAAACAACTCTTGCTCGTAGGACCAGAAACGGCATGTGATTCAACTCCATTTCTGACTGGGAAACAAACATTAGCTCGTCTTAGAAGAAAAACACTCTGCTTTTGTGAAAAGACCACTCTTCTACTCTACTGTGTTTCCTAAAGGC
Organism: Peromyscus eremicus; assembly: GCF_949786415.1. Classification (NCBI taxonomy): domain Eukaryota; kingdom Metazoa; phylum Chordata; class Mammalia; order Rodentia; family Cricetidae; genus Peromyscus; species Peromyscus eremicus. Next base: position 396,621 of record NW_026734408.1, read on the forward strand.
CAGAACAGTGAGCTTGCTCAGTACAAAAGAACTGTGCTTCGTACACACACGAGCCATAACTAGTTCAACTCTGCTTAGGAAACTGACAAGAACAGTAGCTCTCTTCAGTCCAGTACACTGTACTTGCTGGGAACAGACGCGAGTGCTATTTGCACTGTGTATGGCAATGGAAGCGCAATAGTGACTCTCCTTACCAGAAAACAACTCTTGCTCGTAGGACCAAAAACTGCTTGTGATTCAACTCCATTTCTGACTGGGAAACAAACACTAGCTCGCCTTAGAAGAAACACACTCTGCTTTTGAGAAAAGACCACTCTTCTACTCTACTGTGTTTCCTATAGGGTCAGAACAGTGAGCTTGCTCAGAAGAAAAGAACTCTGCTTCCTACACACACGGGCCATATCTAGTTCAACTCTGCTTAGGAAACTGACAAGAACAGTAGCTTCTCTTCAGTCCAGTACACTGTACATGCTGGGAACAGACGCGAGTGCTATTTGCACTGTGTATGGCAAAGGGAGCACAATAGTGATTCTCCTTACCAGAAAACAACTCTTGCTTGTAGGACCAGAAACTGCATGTGATTCAACTCCATTTCTGACTGGGATACAAACACTAGCTCGCCTTACGAGAAACACACTCTGCTTTTGAGAAAAGAGCGCTCTTCTACTCTACTGTGTTTCCTATAGGGCCAAAAAAGTGAGCTTGCTCAGAACAAAAGAAATGTGCTTCCTACACACACGGGCCATATCTCGTTCAATTCTGCTTAGGAATCTGGCAAGAAGAGTAGCTTCTCTTCAGTTCAATACACTGTAAATGCTGGAAACAGACGCGAGTGCTATTTGCACTGTGTATGGCAATGGGAGCACAATAGTGACTCTCCTTAACAGAAAACAACTCTTGCTTGTAGGACCAGAAACTGCATGTGATTCAACTCCATTTCTGACTGGGAAACAAACACTAGCTCGCCTTACGAGAAACACACTCTGCTTTTGAGAAAAGACCACTCTTCTACTCTACTGTGTTTCCTAAAGGGCCAGAACAGTGAGCTTGCTCAGAAGAAAAGAACTCTGCTTCCTACACACACGGGCCATATCTAGTTCAACTCTGCTTAGGAAACTGACAAGAACAGTAGCTTCTCTTCAGTCCAGTACACTGTACATGCTGGGAACAAACGCGAGTGCTATTTGCACTGTGTATGGCAATGGGAGCGCAATAGTGACTCTCCTTATCAGAAAACAACTCTTGCTCGTAGGACCAAAAACTGCATGTGATTCAACTGCATTTCTGACTGGGAAACAAACACTAGCTCGCCTTAGAAGAAACACACTCTGCTTTTGAGAAAAGACCACTCTTCTACTCTACTGTGTTTCCTATAGGGCCAGAACAGTGAGCTTGCTCAGAAGAAAAGAACTGTGCTTCCTACACACACGGGCCATATCTAGTTCAACTCTGCTTAGGAAACTCACAAGAACAGTAGCTTCTCTTCAGTCCAGTACACTGTACTTGCTGGGAACAGACGCGAGTGCTATATGCACTGTGTATGGCAATGGGAGCGCAATAGTGACTCTCCTTACCAGAAAACAACTCTTGCTCGTAGACCAAAAACTGCATGTGATTCAACTCCATTTCTGACTGGGAAACAAACACTAGCTCGCCTTACGAAAAACACACTCTGCTTCTGATAAAAGAGCACTCTTCTACTCTACTGTGTTTCCTACAGGGCCAGAACAGTGAGCTTGCTCAGAACAAAAGAACTGTGCTTCCTACACACACGGGCCATATCTAGTTCAACTCTGCTTAGGAAACTGACAAGAACAGCAGCTTCTCTTAATTCCAGTACACTGTACATGCTGCGAACAGACGCGAGTGCTATTTGCACTGTGTATGGCAATGGGAGCACAATAGTGACTCTCCTTACCAGAAAAAAACTCTTGCTCGTAGCACAAGAAACTGCATGTGATTCAACTCCATTTCTGACTGGGAAACAAACACTAGCTCGCCTAGGAAGAAACACACTCTGCTTTGGAGAAAAGACCACTCTTCTACTCTACTGTGTTTCCTATAGGGCCAGAACAGTGAGCTTGCTCAGAAGAAAAGAACTGTGCTTCCTACACACACGGGCCATATCTAGTTCAACTCTGCTTAGGAAACTGACAAGAACAGTAGCTTCTCTTCATTCCAGTACACTGTACATGCTGGGAACAGACGCGAGTGCTATTTGCACTGTGTATGGCAATGGGAGCGCAATAGTGACTCTCCTTACCAGAAAACAACTCTTGCTCATAGGACAGACACTGCATGTGATTCAACTCCATTTCTGACTGGGAAACAAACACTAGATCGCCTTACGAGAAACACACTCTGCTTTTGAGAAAAGACCACTCTTCTACTCTACTGTTTCCTATAGGGCCAGAACAGTGAGCTTGCTCAGAAGAAAAGAACTGTGCTTCCTACACACACGGGCCATATCTAGTTCAACTCTGCTTAGGAAACTGACAAGAACAGTATCTTCTCTTCATTCCAGTACAGTGTACTTGCTGGGAACAGACGGGAGTGCTATTTGCACTGTGTATGGCAATGGGAGGGCAATATTGACTCTCCTTACCAGAAAACAACTCTTGCTCATAGGACCAAAAACTGCATGTGATTCAACACCATTTCTGACTGGGAAACAAACACTAGCTCGTCTTAGAAGAAACATACTCTGCTTTTGTGAAAAGACCACTCTTCTACTCTACTGTGTTTCCTAAAGGCCAGAACAGTGAGCTTGCTCAGTACAAAGAACTGTGCTTCGTACACCCACGAGCCATAACTAGTTCAACTCTGCTTAGGAAACTGACAAGAACAGTAGCTTCTCTTCAGTCCAGTACACTGTACATGCTGGGAACAAACGAGAGTGCTATTTGCACTGCGTATGGCAATGGGAGCTCAATAGTGAATCTCCTTACCAGAAAACAACTCTTGCTCGTAGGACAAGAAACTGCATGTGGTTCATCTCCATTTCTGACTGGGAAACAAACACTAGCTCTCCTTACGAGAAACACCCTCTGCTTTTGAGAAAAGAGCACTCTTCTACTCTACTGTGTTTCCTATAGGGCCAGAACAGTGAGCTTGCTCAGAACAAAAGAAATGTGCTTCCTACACACACGGGCCATATCTAGTTCAACTCTGCTTAGGAAACTGTCAAGAACAGTAGCTTCTCTTCAGTCCAGTACACTGTACTTGCTGGGAACAGACGCGAGTGCTATTTGCACTGTGTATGGCAATGGGAGCACAATAGTGACTCTCCTTACCAGAAAACAACTCTTGCTTGTAGGACCAAAAACTGCATGTGATTCAACTCCATTTCTGACTGGAAAACAACCACTAGCTCGCCTTAGAAGAAACACACTCTGCTTCTGAGAAAAGACCTCTCTTCTACTCTACTGTGTTTCCTAGAGGGCCAGAACAGTGAGCTTGCTCAGAACAAAAGAACTGTGCTTCTTACACACAGGGGCCGTATCTCGTTCAACTCTGCTTAGGAATGTGGCAAGAACAGTAGCTTCTCTTCAGTCCAGTACACTGTACTTGGTGGGAACAGACGAGAGTGCTATTTGCACCGTGTATGGCAATGGGAGCACAATAGTGACTCTCCTTACCAGAAAACAACTCTTGCTCGTAGGACTAAAAACTGCATATGATTCAACTCCATTTCTGACTGGGAAACAAACACTAGCTCGCCTTAGAAGAAAGACACTCTGCTTTTGAGAAAAGACCACTCTTCTATTCTACTGTGTTTCCTATAGAGCCAGAACAGTGAACTTGCTCAGAACAAAAGAACTGTGCTTCCTACACACACGGGCCATATCTCGTTCAACTCTGCATAGGAATCTGGCAAGAACAGTAGCTTCTCTTCAGTCCAGTACATTGTACATGCTGGGAACAGATGCGAGTGCTATTTGCACTGTGTATGGCAATGGGAGCACAATAGTGACTCTCCTTACCAGAAAACAACTCTTGCTCGTAGGACCAGAAACTGCATGTGATTCAACTCCATTTCTGACTGGGAAACAAACATTAGCTCGTCTTAGAAGAAAAACACTCTGCTTTTGTGAAAAGACCACTCTTCTACTCTACTGTGTTTCTAAAGGCCAGAACAGTGAGCTTGCTCAGTACAAAAGAACTGTGCTTCGTACACCACGAGCCATAACTAGTTCAACTCTGCTTAGGAAACTGACAAGAACAGTAGCTTCTCTTCAGTCCAGTACACTGTACATGCTGGGAACAGACTCGAGTGCTATTTGCACTGTGTATGGCAAAGGGAGCACAATAGTGACTCTCCTTACCAGAAAACAACTCTTGCTCGTAGGACCAAAAACTGCATGTGATTCAAATCCATTTCTGACTGGGAAACAAACACTAGCTCGCCATGGAAGAAACACACTCTGCTTTTGAGAAAAGACCACTCTTCTACTCTACTGTGTTTCCTATAGGGCCAGAACAGTGAGCTTGCTCAGAACAAAAAAACTGTGCTTCCTACACACACGGGCCATATCTAGTTCAACTCTTCTTAGGAAACTGACAAGAACAGTAGCTACTCTTCAGTCAAGTACACTGTACATGCTGGGAACAGACGCGAGTGTTATTTGCACTGTGTATGGCAATGAGAGCGCAATAGTGATTCTCCTTACCAGAAAACAACTCTTGCTCGTAGGACCAGAAACTGCATGTGATTCAACTCCATTTCTGACTGGGATACAAACACTAGCTCGCCTTACGAGAACACACTCTGCTTTTGAGAAAAGACCACTCTTCTACTCTACTGTGTTTCCTATAGGGCCAGAAAAGTGAGCTTGCTCAGAACAAAAGAAATGTGCTTCCTACACACACGGGCCATATCTCGTTCAATTCTGCTTAGGAATCTGGCAAGAAGAGTAGCTTCTCTTCAGTTCAATACACTGTAAATGCTGGAAACAGACGCCAGTGCTATTTGCACTGTGTATGGCAATGGGAGCAAAATAGTGACTCTCCTTAACAGAAAACAACTCTTGCTTGTAGGACCAGAAACTGCATGTGATTCAACTCCATTTCTGACTGGGAAACAAACACTAGCTCGCCTTAGGAGAAACACACTCTGCTTTTGAGAAAAGACCACTCTTCTACTCTACTGTGTTTCCTAAAGGGCCAGAACAGTGAGCTTGCTCAGAAGAAAAGAACTCTGCTTCCTACACACACGGGCCATATCTAGTTCAACTCTGCTTAGGAAACAGACAAGAACAGTAGCTTCTCTTCAGTCCAGTACACTGTACATGCTGGGAACAGACGCGAGTGCTATTTGCACTGTGTATGGCAATGGGAGCGCAATAATGACTCTCCTTATCAGAAAACAACTCTTGCTCGTAGGACCAAAAACTGCATATGATTCAACTGCATTTCTGACTGGGAAACAAACACTAGCTCGCCTTAGAAGAAACACACTCTGCTTTTGATAAAAGAGCACTCTTCTACTCTACTGTGTTTCCTATAGGGCCAGAACAGTGAGCTTGATCAGAAGAAAAGAACTGTGCTTCCTACACACACGGGCCATATCTAGTTCAACTCTGCTTAGGAAACTCACAAGAACAGTAGCTTCTCTTCAGTCCAGTACACTGTACTTGCTGGGAACAGACGCGAGTGCTATATGCACTGTGTATGGCAATGGGAGCGCAATAGTGACTCTCCTTACCAGAAAACAACTCTTGCTCGTAGGACCAAAAACTGCATGTGATTCAACTCCATTTCTGACTGGCAAACAAACACTAGCTCGCCTTACGAAAAACACACTCTGCTTTTGATAAAAGAGCACTCTTCTACTCTACTGTGTTTCCTATAGGGCCAGAACAGTGAGCTTGCTCAGAACAAAAGAACTGTGCTTCCTACACACACGGGCCATATCTTGTTCAACTCTCCTTAGGAAACTGACAAGAACAATAGCTTCTCTTCAGTCCAGTAAAATGTACATGCTAGGAACAGACGCGAGTGCTATATGCACTGTGTATGGCAATGGGAGCCCAATAGTGACTCTCCATACCAGAAAACAACTCTTGCTCGTAGCACAAGAAACTGCATGTGATTCAACTGCATTTCTCACTGGGAAACAAACACTAGCTTCCCTTAGAAGAAACAAACTCTGCTTTTGAGAAAAGAGCACTCTTCTACTCTACTGTGTTTCCTATAGGGCCAGAACAGTGAGCTTGCTCAGAAGAAAAGAACTGTGCTTCCTACACACACGGGCCATATCTAGTTCAACTCTGCTTAGGAAACTGACAAGAACAGTAGCTTCTCTTCATTCCAGTACACTGTACTTGCTGGGAACAGACGCGAGTGCTATATGCACTGTGTATGGCAATGGGAGCGCAATAGTGACTCTGATTACCAGAAAACAACTCTTGCTCGTAGGACCAAAAACTGCATGTGATTCAACTCCATTTCTGACTGGGAAACAAACACTAGCTCGCCTTAAGAAAAACACACTCTGCTTTTGAGAAAAGAGCACTCTTCTACTCTACTGTGTTTCCTATAGGGCCAGAACAGTGAGCTTGATCAGAACAAAAGAACTGTGCTTCCTACACACACGGGCCATATCTAGTTCAACTCTGCTTAGGAAACTGACAAGAACAGCAGCTTCTCTTAATTCCAGTACACTGTACATGCTGCGAACAGACGCGAGTGCAATTTGCACTGTGTATGGCAATGGGAGCACAATAGTGACTCTCCTTACCAGAAAAAAACTCTTGCTCGTAGCACAAGAAACTGCATGTGATTCAACTCCATTTCTGACTGGGAAACAAACACTAGCTCTCCTTACGAGAAACACCCTCTGCTTTTGAGAAAAGAGCACTCTTCTACTCTACTGTGTTTCCTATAGGGCCAGAACAGTGAGCTTGCTCAGAACAAAAGAAATGTGCTTCCTACACACACGGGCCATATCTAGTTCAACTCTGCTTAGGAAACTGTCAAGAACAGTAGCTTCTCTTCAGTCCAGTACACTGTACTTGCTGGGAACAGACGCGAGTGCTATTTGCACTGTGTATGGCAATGGGAGCACAATAGTGACTCTCCTTACCAGAAAACAACTCTTGCTTGTAGGACCAAAAACTGCATGTGATTCAACTCCATTTCTGACTGGGAAACAACCACTAGCTCGCATAGAAGAAACATACTCTGCTTCTGAGAAAAGACCTCTCTTCTACTCTACTGTGTTTCCTATAGGGCCAGAACAGTGAGCTTGCTCAGAACAAAAGAACTGTGCTTCCTACACACACGGGCCGTATCTCGTTCAACTCTGCTTAGGAATGTGGCAAGAACAGTAGCTTCTCTTCAGTCCAGTACACTGTACTTGGTGGGAACAGACGAGAGTGCTATTTGCACCATGTATGGCAAAGGTAGCACAATAGTGACTCTCCTTACCAGAAAACAACTCTTGCTCGTAGGACTAAAAACTGCATGTGATTCAACTCCATTTCTGACTGGGAAACAAACACTAGCTCGCCTTAGAAGAAAGACACTCTGCTTTTGAGAAAAGACCACTCTTCTATTCTACTGTGTTTCCTATAGGGCCAGAACAGTGAACTTGCTCAGAACAAAAGAACTGTGCTTCCTACACACACGGGCCATATCTCGTTCAATTCTGCATAGGAATCTGGCAAGAACAGTAGCTTCTCTTCAGTCCAGTACATTGTACATGCTGGGAACAGATGCGAGTGCTATTTGCACTGTGTATTGCAATGGGAGCACAATAGTGACTCTCCTTACCAGAAAACAACTCTTGCTCGTAGGACCAGAAACTGCATGTGATTCAACTCCATTTCTGACTGGGAAACAAACATTAGCTCGTCTTAGAAGAAAAACACTCTGCTTTTGTGAAAAGACCACTCTTCTACTCTACTGTGTTTCCTAAAGGCCAGAACAGTGAGCTTGCTCAGTACAAAAGAACTGTGCTTCGTACACCACGAGCCATAACTAGTTCAACTCTGCTTAGGAAACTGACAAGAACAGTAGCTTCTCTTCAGTCCAGTACACTGTACATGCTGGGAACAGACTCGAGTGCTATTTGCACTGTGTATGGCAAAGGGAGCACAATAGTGACTCTCCTTACCAGAAAACAACTCTTGCTCATAGGACCAAAAACTGCATGTGATTCAAATCCATTTCTGACTGGGAAACAAACACTAGCTCGCCATGGAAGAAACACACTCTGCTTTTGAGAAAAGACCACTCTTCTACTCTACTGTGTTTCCTATAGGGCCAGAACAGTGAGCTTGCTCAGAACAAAAGAACTGTGCTTCCTACACACACGGGCCATATCTAGTTCAACTCTGCTTAGGAAACTGACAAGAACAGTAGCTACTCTTCAGTCAAGTACACTGTACATGCTGGGAACAGACGCGAGTGTTATTTGCACTGTGTATGGCAATGAGAGCGCAATAGTGATTCTCCTTACCAGAAAACAACTCTTGCTCGTAGGACCAGAAACTGCATGTGATTCAACTCCATTTCTGACTGGGATACAAACACTAGCTCGCCTTACGAGAACACACTCTGCTTTTGAGAAAAGACCACTCTTCTACTCTACTGTGTTTCCTATAGGGCCAGAAAAGTGAGCTTGCTCAGAAGAAAAGAAATGTGCTTCCTACACACACGGGCCATATCTCGTTCAATTCTGCTTAGGAATCTGGCAAGAAGAGTAGCTTCTCTTCAGTTCAATACACTGTAAATGCTGGAAACAGACGCGAGTGCTATTTGCACTGTGTATGGCAATGGGAGCACAATAGTGACTCTCCTTAACAGAAAACAACTCTTGCTTGTAGGACCAGAAACTGCATGTGATTCAACTCCATTTCTGACTGGGAAACAAACACTAGCTCGCCTTAGGAGAAACACACTCTGCTTTTGAGAAAAGACCACTCTTCTACTCTACTGTGTTTCCTAAAGGGCCAGAACAGTGAGCTTGCTCAGAAGAAAAGAACTCTGCTTCCTACACACACGGGCCATATCTAGTTCAACTCTGCTTAGGAAACAGACAAGAACAGTAGCTTCTCTTCAGTCCAGTACACTGTACATGCTGGGAACATACGCCAGTGCTATTTGCACTGTGTATGGCAATGGGAACGCAATAATGACTCTCCTTATCAGAAAACAACTCTTGCTCGTAGGACCAAAAACTGTATATGATTCAACTGCATTTCTGACTGGGAAACAAACACTAGCTCGCCTTAGAAGAAACACACTCTGCTTTTGAGAAAAGACCACTCTTCTACTCTACTGTGTTTCCTATAGGGCCAGAACAGTGAGCTTGCTCAGAAGAAAAGAACTGTGCTTCCTACACACACGGGCCATATCTAGTTCAACTCTGCTTAGGAAACTCACAAGAACAGTAGCTTCTCTTCAGTCCAGTACACTGTACTTGCTGGGAACAGACGCGAGTGCTATATGCACTGTGTATGGCAATGGGAGCACAATAGTGACTCTCCTTAACAGAAAACAACTCTTGCTCGTAGCACCAAAAACTGCATGTGATTCAACTCCATTTCTGACTGGGAAACAAACACTAGCTCGCCTTACGAAAAACACACTCTGCTTTTGATAAAAGAGCACTCTTCTACTCTACTGTGTTTCCTATAGGGCCAGAACAGTGAGCTTGCTCAGAACAAAAGAACTGTGCTTCCTACACACACGGGCCATATCTAGTTCAACTCTCCTTAGGAAACTGACAAGAACAATAGCTTCTCTTCAGTCCAGTAAAATGTACATGCTAGGAACAGACGCGAGTGCTATATGCACTGTGTATGGCAATGGGAGCCCAATAGTGACTCTCCTTACCAGAAAACAACTCTTGCTCGTAGGACCAAAAACTGCATGTGATTCAACTGCATTTCTCACTGGGAAACAAACACTAGCTTGCCTTAGAAGAAACACACTCTGCTTTTGAGAAAAGACCACTCTTCTACTCTACTGTGTTTCCTATAGTGCCAGAACAGTGAGCTTGCTCAGAAGAAAAGAACTGTGCTTCCTACACACACGGGCCATATCTAGTTCAACTCTGCTTAGGAAACTGACAAGAACAGTAGCTTCTCTTCATTCCAGTACACTGTACTTGCTGGGAACAGACGCGAGTGCTATATGCACTGTGTATGGCAATGGGAGCGCAATAGTGACTCTGATTACCAGAAAACAACTCTTGCTCATAGGACCAAAAACTGCATGTGATTCAACTCCATTTCTGACTGGGAAACAAACACTAGCTCGCCTTATGAAAAACACACTCTGCTTTTGATAAAAGAGCACTCTTCTACTCTACTGTGTTTCCTATAGGGCCAGAACAGTGAGCTTGCTCAGAACAAAAGAACTGTGCTTCCTACACACACGGGCCATATCTAGTTCAACTCTGCTTAGGAAACTGACAAGAACAGCAGCTTCTCTTAATTCCAGTACACTGTACATGCTGCGAACAGACGCGAGTGCAATTTGCACTGTGTATGGCAATGGGAGCACAATAGTGACTCTCCTTACCAGAAAAAAACTCATGCTCGTAGCACAAGAAACTGCATGTGATTCAACTCCATTTCTGACTGGGAAACAAACACTAGCTCTCCTTACGAGAAACACCCTCTGCTTTTGAGAAAAGAGCACTCTTCTACTCTACTGTGTTTCCTATAGTTCAGAACAGTGAGCTTGCTCAGAACAAAAGAAATGTGCTTCCTACACACACGGGCCATATCTAGTTCAACTCTGCTTAGGAAACTGTCAAGAACAGTAGGTTCTCTTCAGTCCAGTACACTGTACTTGCTGGGAACATACGCGAGTGCTATTTGCACTGTGTATGGCAATGGGAGCACAATAGTGACTCTCCTTACCAGAAAACAACTCTTGCTTGTAGGACCAAAAACTGCATGTGATTCAACTCCATTTCTGACTGGAAAACAACCACTAGCTCGCCTTAGAAGAAACACACTCTGCTTCTGAGAAAAGACCTCTCTTCTACTCTACTGTGTTTCCTATAGGGCCAGAACAGTGAGCTTGCTCAGAACAAAATAACTGTGCTTCCTATACACACGGGCCGTATCTCGTTCAACTCTGCTTAGGATTGTGGCAAGAACAGTAGCTTCTCTTCAGTCCAGTACACTGTACTTGCTGGGAACAGACGAGAGTGCTATTTGCACCGTGTATGGCAATGGGAGCACAATAGTGACTCTCCTTACCAGAAAACAACTCTTGCTCGTAGGACTAAAAACTGCATGTGATTCAACTCCATTTCTGACTGGGAAACAAACACTAGCTCGCCTTAGAAGAAAGACACTCTGCTTTTGAGAAAAGACCACTCTTCTATTCTACTGTGTTTCCTATAGGGCCAGAACAGTGAACTTGCTCAGAACAAAAGAACTGTGCTTCCTACACACACGGGCCATATCTCGTTCAACTCTGCATAGGAATCTGGCAAGAACAGTAGCTTCTCTTCAGTCCAGTACACTGTACATGCTGGGAACAGATGCGAGTGCTATTTGCACTGTGTATGGCAATGGGAGCGCAATAGTGACTCTCCTTACCAGAAAACAACTCTTGCTCGTAGGACCAGAAACTGCATGTGATTCAACTCCATTTCTGACTGGGAAACAAACATTAGCTCGTCTTAGAAGAAAAACACTCTGCTTTTGTGAAAAGACCACTCTTCTACTCTACTGTGTTTCCTAAAGGCCAGAACAGTGAGCTTGCTCACTACAAAAGAACTGTGCTTCGTACACCACGAGCCATAACTAGTTCAACTCTGCTTAGGAAACTGACAAGAACAGTAGCTTCTCTTCAGTCCAGTACACTGTACATGCTGGGAACAGACTCGAGTGCTATTTGCACTGTGTATGGCAAAGGGAGCACAACAGTGACTCTCCTTACCAGAAAACAACTCTTGCTCCTAGGACCAAAAACTGCATGTGATTCAAATCCATTTCTGACTGGGAAACAAACACTAGCTCGCCATGGAAGAAACACACTCTGCTTTTGAGAAAAGACCACTCTTCTACTCTACTGTGTTTCCTATAGGGCCAGAACAGTGAGCTTGCTCAGAACAAAAGAACTGTGCTTCCTACACACACGGGCCATATCTAGTTCAACTCTGCTTAGGAAACTGACAAGAACAGTAGCTACTCTTCAGTCAAGTACACTGTACATGCTGGGAACAGACGCGAGTGTTATTTGCACTGTGTATGGCAATGAGAGCGCAATAGTGATTCTCCTTACCAGAAAACAACTCTTGCTCGTAGGACCAAAAACTGCATGTGATTCAACTCCATTTCTGACTGGGAAACAAACACTAGCTCGCCTTACGAAAAACACACTCTGCTTTTGATAAAAGAGCACTCTTCTACTCTTCTGTGTTTCCTATAGGGCCAGAACAGCGAGCTTGCTCAGAACAAAACAACTGTGCTTCCTACACACACGGGCCATATCTAGTTCAACTCTCCTTAGGAAACTGACAACAACAATAGCTTCTCTTCAGTCCAGTAAAATGTACATGCTAGGAACAGACTCGAGTGCTATCTGCACTGTGTATGGCAATGGGAGCCCAATAGTGACTCTCCTTACCAGAAAACAACTCTTGCTCTTAGGACCAAAAACTGCATGTGATTCAACTGCATTTCTCACTGGGAAACAAACACTAGCTTGCCTTAGAAGAAACACACTCTGCTTTTGAGAAAAGAGCACTCTTCTACTCTACTGTGTTTCCTATAGGGCCAGAACAGTGAGCTTGCTCAGAAGAAAAGAACTGTGCTTCCTACACACACGGGCCATATCTAGTTCAACTCTGCTTAGGAAACTGACAAGAACAGTAGCTTCTCTTCAGTCCAGTACACTGCACTTGCTGGGAACAGACGCGAGTGCTATATGCACTGTGTATGGCAATGGGAGCGCAATAGTGACTCTGATTACCAGAAAACAACTCTTGCTCGTAGGACCAGAAACTGCATGTGATTCAACTCCATTTCTGACTGGGAAACTAACACTAGCTCGCCTTATGAAAAACACACTCTGCTTTTGATAAAAGAGCACTCTTCTACTCTACTGTGTTTCCTATAGGGCCAGAACAGTGAGCTTGCTCAGAAGAAAAGAACTGTGCTTCCTACACACACGGGCCATATCTAGTTCAAATCTGCTTAGGAAACTGACAAGAACAGTAGGTTCTCTTCAGTCCAGTACACTTTACTTGCTGGGAACAGACGCGAGTGCTATTTGCATTGTTTATGGCAATGGGAGCCCAATAGTGACTCTCCTTACCAGAAAACAACTCTTGCTTGTAGGACCAAAATCTGCATGTATTCAACTCCATTTCTGACTGGGAAACAACCACTAGCTCGCTTTAGAAGAAACACACTCTGCTTTTGAGAAAAGACCACTCTTCTACTCTACTGTGTTTCCTATAGGGTCAGAACAGTGAGCTTGTTTAGAACAAAAGAACTGTGCTTCCTACACACACGGGCCATATCTCGTTCAACTCTGCTTAGGAATCTGGCAAGAACAGTAGCTTCTCTTCAGTCCAGTACACTGTACTGCTGGGAACAGACGCGAGTGCTATTTGCACTGTGTATGGCAATGGGAGCTCAATAGTGACTCTCCTTACCAGAAAAAAACTCTTGCTCATACGACCAGAAACTGCATGTGATTCAACTCCATTTCTGACTGGGAAACAAGCACTTGCTCGCCTAACGAGAAACACACTCTGCTTTTGAGAAAAGAGCACTCTTCTACTCTACTGTGTTTCCTATAGGGCCAGAACAGTGAGCTTGCTCAGAACAAAAGAACTGTGCTTCCTACACACACGGGCCATATCTAGTTCAACTCTGCTTAGGAAACTGACAAGAACAGTAGCTTCTCTTCATTCCAGTACACTGTACATGCTGCGAACAGACGGGAGTGCTATTTGCACTGTGTATGGCAATGGGAGCGCAATAGTGACTCTCCTTACCAGAAAAAAACTCTTGCTTGTAGCAAAAGAAACTGCATGTGATTCAACTCCATTTCTGACTGGGAAACAAACACTAGCTCTCCTTATGAGAAACACACTCTGCTTTTGAGAAAAAAGCACTCTTCTACTCTACTGTGTTTCCTATAGTGGCAGAACAGTGAGCTTGCTCAGAACAAAAGAAATGTGCTTCCTACACACACGGGCCATATCTAGTTCAACTCTGCTTAGGAAACTGTCAAGAACAGTAGCTTCTCTTCAGTCCAGTACACTGTACTTGCTGGGAACAGACGCGAGTGCTATTTGCCCTGTGTATGGCAATGGGAGCGCAATAGTGACTCTCCTTACCAGAAAACAACTCTTGCTTGTAGGACCAAAAACTGCATGTGACTCAACTCCATTTCTGACTGGAAAACAACCACTAGCTCGCCTTAGAAGAAACACACTCTGCTTCTGAGAAAAGACCTCTCTTCTACTCTACTGTGTTTCCTATAGGGCCAGAACAGTGAGCTTGCTCAGAACAAAAGAACTGTGCTTCCTACACACACGGGCGGTATCTTGTTCAACTCTGCTTAGGAATGTGGCAAGAACAGTAGCTTCTCTTCAGTCCAGTACACTGTACTTGCTGGGAACAGACGAGAGTGCTATTTGCACCGTGTATGGCAATGGGAGCACAATAGTGACTCTCCTTACCAGAAAACAACTCTTGCTCGTGGGACTAAAAACTGCATGTGATTCAACTCCATTTCTGACTGGGAAACAAACACTAGCTCGCCTTAGAAGAAAGACACTCTGCTTTTGAGAAAAGACCACTCTTCTATTCTACTGTGTTTTATATAGGGCCAGAACAGTGAACTTGCTCAGAACAAAAGAACTGTGCTTCCTACACACATGGGCCATATCTCGTTCAACTCTGCATAGGAATCTGGCAAGAACAGTAGCTTCTCTTCAGTCCTGTACACTGTACATGCTGGGAACAGATGCGAGTGCTATTTGCACTGTGTATGGCAATGGGAGCGCAACAGTGACTCTCCTTACCAGAAAACAACTCTTGCTCGTAGGACCAGAAACGGCATGTGATTCAACTCCATTTCTGACTGGGAAACAAACATTAGCTTGTCTTAGAAGAAAAACACTCTGCTTTTGTGAAAAGACCACTCTTCTACTCTACTGTGTTTCCTAAAGGCCAGAACAGTGAGCTTGCTCAGTACAAAAGAACTGTGCTTCGTACACACACGAGCCATAACTAGTTCAACTCTGCTTAGGAAACTGACAAGAACAGTAGCTCTCTTCAGTCCAGTACACTGTACTTGCTGGGAACAGACGCGAGTGCTATTTGCACTGTGTATGGCAAAGGGAGCACAATAGTGATTCTCCTTACCAGAAAACAACTCTTGCTTGTAGGACCAGAAACTGCATGTGATTCAACTCCATTTCTGACTGGGATACAAACACTAGCTCGCCTTACGAGAAACACACTCTGCTTTTGAGAAAAGAGCACTCTTCTACTCTACTGTGTTTCCTATAGGGCCAAAAAAGTGAGCTTGCTCAGAACAAAAGAAATGTGCTTCCTACACACACGGGCCATATCTCGTTCAATTCTGCTTAGGAATCTGGCAAGAAGAGTAGCTTCTCTTCAGTTCAATACACTGTAAATGCTGGAAACAGACGCGAGTGCTATTTGCACTGTCTATGGCAATGGGAGCACAATAGTGACTCTCCTTAACAGAAAACAACTCTTGCTTGTAGGACCAGAAACTGCATGTGATTCAACTCCATTTCTGACTGGGAAACAAACACTAGCTCGCCTTACGAGAAACACACTCTGCTTTTGAGAAAAGACCACTCTTCTACTCTACTGTGTTTCCTAAAGGGCCAGAACAGTGAGCTTGCTCAGAAGAAAAGAACTCTGCTTCCTACACACACGGGCCATATCTAGTTCAACTCTGCTTAGGAAACTGACAAGAACAGTAGCTTCTCTTCAGTCCAGTACACTGTACATGCTGGGAACAGATGCGAGTGCTATTTGCACTGTGTATGGCAATGGGAGCGCAATAGTGACTCTCCTTACCAGAAAACAACTCTTGCTCGTAGGACCAGAAACTGCATGTGATTCAACTCCATTTCTGACTGGGAAACAAACATTAGCTCGTCTTAGAAGAAAAACACTCTGCTTTTGTGAAAAGACCACTCTTCTACTCTACTGTGTTTCCTAAAGGCCAGAACAGTGAGCTTGCTCACTACAAAAGAACTGTGCTTCGTACACCACGAGCCATAACTAGTTCAACTCTGCTTAGGAAACTGACAAGAACAGTAGCTTCTCTTCAGTCCAGTACACTGTACATGCTGGGAACAGACTCGAGTGCTATTTGCACTGTGTATGGCAAAGGGAGCACAACAGTGACTCTCCTTACCAGAAAACAACTCTTGCTCCTAGGACCAAAAACTGCATGTGATTCAAATCCATTTCTGACTGGGAAACAAACACTAGCTCGCCATGGAAGAAACACACTCTGCTTTTGAGAAAAGACCACTCTTCTACTCTACTGTGTTTCCTATAGGGCCAGAACAGTGAGCTTGCTCAGAACAAAAGAACTGTGCTTCCTACACACACGGGCCATATCTAGTTCAACTCTGCTTAGGAAACTGACAAGAACAGTAGCTACTCTTCAGTCAAGTACACTGTACATGCTGGGAACAGACGCGAGTGTTATTTGCACTGTGTATGGCAATGAGAGCGCAATAGTGATTCTCCTTACCAGAAAACAACTCTTGCTCGTAGGACCAAAAACTGCATGTGATTCAACTCCATTTCTGACTGGGAAACAAACACTAGCTCGCCTTACGAAAAACACACTCTGCTTTTGATAAAAGAGCACTCTTCTACTCTTCTGTGTTTCCTATAGGGCCAGAACAGCGAGCTTGCTCAGAACAAAACAACTGTGCTTCCTACACACACGGGCCATATCTAGTTCAACTCTCCTTAGGAAACTGACAACAACAATAGCTTCTCTTCAGTCCAGTAAAATGTACATGCTAGGAACAGACTCGAGTGCTATCTGCACTGTGTATGGCAATGGGAGCCCAATAGTGACTCTCCTTACCAGAAAACAACTCTTGCTCTTAGGACCAAAAACTGCATGTGATTCAACTGCATTTCTCACTGGGAAACAAACACTAGCTTGCCTTAGAAGAAACACACTCTGCTTTTGAGAAAAGAGCACTCTTCTACTCTACTGTGTTTCCTATAGGGCCAGAACAGTGAGCTTGCTCAGAAGAAAAGAACTGTGCTTCCTACACACACGGGCCATATCTAGTTCAACTCTGCTTAGGAAACTGACAAGAACAGTAGCTTCTCTTCAGTCCAGTACACTGCACTTGCTGGGAACAGACGCGAGTGCTATATGCACTGTGTATGGCAATGGGAGCGCAATAGTGACTCTGATTACCAGAAAACAACTCTTGCTCGTAGGACCAGAAACTGCATGTGATTCAACTCCATTTCTGACTGGGAAACTAACACTAGCTCGCCTTATGAAAAACACACTCTGCTTTTGATAAAAGAGCACTCTTCTACTCTACTGTGTTTCCTATAGGGCCAGAACAGTGAGCTTGCTCAGAAGAAAAGAACTGTGCTTCCTACACACACGGGCCATATCTAGTTCAAATCTGCTTAGGAAACTGACAAGAACAGTAGGTTCTCTTCAGTCCAGTACACTTTACTTGCTGGGAACAGACGCGAGTGCTATTTGCATTGTTTATGGCAATGGGAGCCCAATAGTGACTCTCCTTACCAGAAAACAACTCTTGCTTGTAGGACCAAAATCTGCATGTATTCAACTCCATTTCTGACTGGGAAACAACCACTAGCTCGCTTTAGAAGAAACACACTCTGCTTTTGAGAAAAGACCACTCTTCTACTCTACTGTGTTTCCTATAGGGTCAGAACAGTGAGCTTGTTTAGAACAAAAGAACTGTGCTTCCTACACACACGGGCCATATCTCGTTCAACTCTGCTTAGGAATCTGGCAAGAACAGTAGCTTCTCTTCAGTCCAGTACACTGTACTGCTGGGAACAGACGCGAGTGCTATTTGCACTGTGTATGGCAATGGGAGCTCAATAGTGACTCTCCTTACCAGAAAAAAACTCTTGCTCATACGACCAGAAACTGCATGTGATTCAACTCCATTTCTGACTGGGAAACAAGCACTTGCTCGCCTAACGAGAAACACACTCTGCTTTTGAGAAAAGAGCACTCTTCTACTCTACTGTGTTTCCTATAGGGCCAGAACAGTGAGCTTGCTCAGAACAAAAGAACTGTGCTTCCTACACACACGGGCCATATCTAGTTCAACTCTGCTTAGGAAACTGACAAGAACAGTAGCTTCTCTTCATTCCAGTACACTGTACATGCTGCGAACAGACGGGAGTGCTATTTGCACTGTGTATGGCAATGGGAGCGCAATAGTGACTCTCCTTACCAGAAAAAAACTCTTGCTTGTAGCAAAAGAAACTGCATGTGATTCAACTCCATTTCTGACTGGGAAACAAACACTAGCTCTCCTTATGAGAAACACACTCTGCTTTTGAGAAAAAAGCACTCTTCTACTCTACTGTGTTTCCTATAGTGGCAGAACAGTGAGCTTGCTCAGAACAAAAGAAATGTGCTTCCTACACACACGGGCCATATCTAGTTCAACTCTGCTTAGGAAACTGTCAAGAACAGTAGCTTCTCTTCAGTCCAGTACACTGTACTTGCTGGGAACAGACGCGAGTGCTATTTGCCCTGTGTATGGCAATGGGAGCGCAATAGTGACTCTCCTTACCAGAAAACAACTCTTGCTTGTAGGACCAAAAACTGCATGTGACTCAACTCCATTTCTGACTGGAAAACAACCACTAGCTAGCCTTAGAAGAAACACACTCTGCTTCTGAGAAAAGACCTCTCTTCTACTCTACTGTGTTTCCTATAGGGCCAGAACAGTGAGCTTGCTCAGAACAAAAGAACTGTGCTTCCTACACACACGGGCGGTATCTTGTTCAACTCTGCTTAGGAATGTGGCAAGAACAGTAGCTTCTCTTCAGTCCAGTACACTGTACTTGCTGGGATCAGACGAGAGTGCTATTTGCACCGTGTATGGCAATGGGAGCACAATAGTGACTCTCCTTACCAGAAAACAACTCTTGCTCGTGGGACTAAAAACTGCATGTGATTCAACTCCATTTCTGACTGGGAAACAAACACTAGCTCGCCTTAGAAGAAAGACACTCTGCTTTTGAGAAAAGACCACTCTTCTATTCTACTGTGTTTTATATAGGGCCAGAACAGTGAACTTGCTCAGAACAAAAGAACTGTGCTTCCTACACACATGGGCCATATCTCGTTCAACTCTGCATAGGAATCTGGCAAGAACAGTAGCTTCTCTTCAGTCCTGTACACTGTACATGCTGGGAACAGATGCGAGTGCTATTTGCACTGTGTATGGCAATGGGAGCGCAACAGTGACTCTCCTTACCAGAAAACAACTCTTGCTCGTAGGACCAGAAACGGCATGTGATTCAACTCCATTTCTGACTGGGAAACAAACATTAGCTTGTCTTAGAAGAAAAACACTCTGCTTTTGTGAAAAGACCACTCTTCTACTCTACTGTGTTTCCTAAAGGCCAGAACAGTGAGCTTGCTCAGTACAAAAGAACTGTGCTTCGTACACACACGAGCCATAACTAGTTCAACTCTGCTTAGGAAACTGACAAGAACAGTAGCTCTCTTCAGTCCAGTACACTGTACTTGCTGGGAACAGACGCGAGTGCTATTTGCACTGTGTGTGGCAATGGAAGCGCAATAGTGACTCTCCTTACCAGAAAACAACTCTTGCTCGTAGGACCAAAAACTGCTTGTGATTCAACTCCATTTCTGACTGGGAAACAAACACTAGCTCGCCTTAGAAGAAACACACTCTGCTTTTGAGAAAAGACCACTCTTCTACTCTACTGTGTTTCCTATAGGGTCAGAACAGTGAGCTTGCTCAGAAGAAAAGAACTCTGCTTCCTACACACACGGGCCATATCTAGTTCAACTCTGCTTAGGAAACTGACAAGAACAGTAGCTTCTCTTCAGTCCAGTACACTGTACATGCTGGGAACAGACGCGAGTGCTATTTGCACTGTGTATGGCAAAGGGAGCACAATAGTGATTCTCCTTACCAGAAAACAACTCTTGCTTGTAGGACCAGAAACTGCATGTGATTCAACTCCATTTCTGACTGGGATACAAACACTAGCTCGCCTTACGAGAAACACACTCTGCTTTTGAGAAAAGAGCACTCTTCTACTCTACTGTGTTTCCTATAGGGCCAAAAAAGTGAGCTTGCTCAGAACAAAAGAAATGTGCTTCCTACACACACGGGCCATATCTCGTTCAATTCTGCTTAGGAATCTGGCAAGAAGAGTAGCTTCTCTTCAGTTCAATACACTGTAAATGCTGGAAACAGACGCGAGTGCTATTTGCACTGTCTATGGCAATGGGAGCACAATAGTGACTCTCCTTAACAGAAAACAACTCTTGCTTGTAGGACCAGAAACTGCATGTGATTCAACTCCATTTCTGACTGGGAAACAAACACTAGCTCGCCTTACGAGAAACACACTCTGCTTTTGAGAAAAGACCACTCTTCTACTCTACTGTGTTTCCTAAAGGGCCAGAACAGTGAGCTTGCTCAGAAGAAAAGAACTCTGCTTCCTACACACACGGGCCATATCTAGTTCAACTCTGCTTAGGAAACTGACAAGAACAGTAGCTTCTCTTCAGTCCAGTACACTGTACATGCTGGGAACATACGCGAGTGCTATTTGCACTGTGTATGGCAATGGGAGCGCAATAGTGACTCTCCTTATCAGAAAACAACTCTTGCTCGTAGGACCAAAAACTGCATGTGATTCAACTGCATTTCTGACTGGGAAACAAACACTAGCTCGCCTTAGAAGAAACACACTCTGCTTTTGAGAAAAGACCACTCTTCTACTCTACTGTGTTTCCTATAGGGCCAGAACAGTGAGCTTGCTCAGAAGAAAAGAACTGTGCTTCCTACACACACGGGCCATATCTAGTTCAACTCTGCTTAGGAAACTCACAAGAACAGTAGCTTCTCTTCAGTCCAGTACACTGTACTTGCTGGGAACAGACGCGAGTGCTATATGCACTGTGTATGGCAATGGGAGCGCAATAGTGACTCTCCTTACCAGAAAACAACTCTTGCTCGTAGACCAAAAACTGCATGTGATTCAACTCCATTTCTGACTGGGAAACAAACACTAGCTCGCCTTACGAAAAACACACTCTGCTTCTGATAAAAGAGCACTCTTCTACTCTACTGTGTTTCCTACAGGGCCAGAACAGTGAGCTTGCTCAGAACAAAAGAACTGTGCTTCCTACACACACGGGCCATATCTAGTTCAACTCTGCTTAGGAAACTGACAAGAACAGCAGCTTCTCTTAATTCCAGTACACTGTACATGCTGCGAACAGACGCGAGTGCTATTTGCACTGTGTATGGCAATGGGAGCACAATAGTGACTCTCCTTACCAGAAAAAAACTCTTGCTCGTAGCACAAGAAACTGCATGTGATTCAACTCCATTTCTGACTGGGAAACAAACACTAGCTCTCCTTACGAGAAACACCCTCTGCTTTTGAGAAAAGAGCACTCTTCTACTCTACTGTGTTTCCTATAGGGCAAGAACAGTGAGCTTGCTCAGAACAAAAGAAATGTACTTCCTACACACACGGGCCATATCTAGTTCAACTCTGCTTAGGAAACTGTCAAGAACAGTAGCTTCTCTTCAGTCCAGTACACTGTACTTGCTGGGAACAGACGGAAGTGCTATTTGCACTGTGTATGGCAATGGGAGCGCAATAGTGACTCTCCTTACCAGAAAACAACTCTTGCTTGTAGGACCAAAAACTGCATGTGATTCAACTCCATTTCTGACTGGAAAACAACCACTAGCTCGCCTTAGAAGAAACACACTCTGCTTCTGAGAAAAGACCTCTCTTCTACTCTACTGTGTTTCCTATAGGGCCAGAACAGTGAGCTTGCTCAGAACAAAATAACTGTGCTTCCTACACACACGGGGCGTATCTCGTTCAACTCTGCTTAGGAATGTGGCAAGAACAGTAGCTTCTCTTCAGTCCAGTACACTGTACTTGCTGGGAACAGAGGAGAGTGCTATTTGCACCGTGTATGGCAATGGGAGCACAATAGTGACTCTCCTTACCAGAAAACAACTCTTGCTCATAGGACTAAACACTGCATGTGATTCAACTCCATTTCTGACTGGGAAACAAACACTAGCTCGCCTTAGAAGAAAGACACTCTGCTTTTGAGAAAAGAGCACTCTTCTACTCTACTGTGTTTCCTATAGAGCCAGAACAGTGAACTTGCTCAGAACAAAAGAACTGTGCTTCCTACACACACGGGCCATATCTTGTTGAACTCTGCATAGGAATCTGGCAAGAACAGTAGCTTCTCTTCAGTCCAGTACACTGTACATGCTGGGAACAGATGCAAGTGCTATTTGCACTGTGTATGGCAATGGGAGCGCAATAGTGACTCTCCTTACCAGAAAACAACTCTTGCTCGTAGGACCAGAAACTGCATGTGATTCAACTCCATTTCTGACTGGGAAACAAACATTAGCTCGTCTTAGAAGAAAAACACTCTGCTTTTGTGAAAAGACCACTCTTCTACTCTACTGTGTTTCCTAAAGGCCAGAACAGTGAGCTTGCTCAGTACAAAAGAACTGTGCTTCGTACACACACGAGCCATAACTAGTTCAACTCTGCTTAGGAAACTGACAAGAACAGTAGCTCTCTTCAGTCCAGTACACTGTACTTGCTGGGAACAGACGCGAGTGCTATTTGCACTGTGTGTGGCAATGGAAGCGCAATAGTGACTCTCCTTACCAGAAAACAACTCTTGCTCGTAGGACCAAAAACTGCTTGTGATTCAACTCCATTTCTGACTGGGAAACAAACACTAGCTCGCCTTAGAAGAAACACACTCTGCTTTTGAGAAAAGACCACTCTTCTACTCTACTGTGTTTCCTATAGGGTCAGAACAGTGAGCTTGCTCAGAAGAAAAGAACTCTGCTTCCTACACACACGGGCCATATCTAGTTCAACTCTGCTTAGGAAACTGACAAGAACAGTAGCTTCTCTTCAGTCCAGTACACTGTACATGCTGGGAACAGACGCGAGTGCTATTTGCACTGTGTATGGCAAAGGGAGCACAATAGTGATTCTCCTTACCAGAAAACAACTCTTGCTTGTAGGACCAGAAACTGCATGTGATTCAACTCCATTTCTGACTGGGATACAAACACTAGCTCGCCTTACGAGAAACACACTCTGCTTTTGAGAAAAGAGCACTCTTCTACTCTACTGTGTTTCCTATAGGGCCAAAAAAGTGAGCTTGCTCAGAACAAAAGAAATGTGCTTCCTACACACACGGGCCATATCTCGTTCAATTCTGCTTAGGAATCTGGCAAGAAGAGTAGCTTCTCTTCAGTTCAATACACTGTAAATGCTGGAAACAGACGCGAGTGCTATTTGCACTGTCTATGGCAATGGGAGCACAATAGTGACTCTCCTTAACAGAAAACAACTCTTGCTTGTAGGACCAGAAACTGCATGTGATTCAACTCCATTTCTGACTGGGAAACAAACACTAGCTCGCCTTACGAGAAACACACTCTGCTTTTGAGAAAAGACCACTCTTCTACTCTACTGTGTTTCCTAAAGGGCCAGAACAGTGAGCTTGCTCAGAAGAAAAGAACTCTGCTTCCTACACACACGGGCCATATCTAGTTCAACTCTGCTTAGGAAACTGACAAGAACAGTAGCTTCTCTTCAGTCCAGTACACTGTACATGCTGGGAACATACGCGAGTGCTATTTGCACTGTGTATGGCAATGGGAGCGCAATAGTGACTCTCCTTATCAGAAAACAACTCTTGCTCGTAGGACCAAAAACTGCATGTGATTCAACTGCATTTCTGACTGGGAAACAAACACTAGCTCGCCTTAGAAGAAACACACTCTGCTTTTGAGAAAAGACCACTCTTCTACTCTACTGTGTTTCCTATAGGGCCAGAACAGTGAGCTTGCTCAGAAGAAAAGAACTGTGCTTCCTACACACACGGGCCATATCTAGTTCAACTCTGCTTAGGAAACTCACAAGAACAGTAGCTTCTCTTCAGTCCAGTACACTGTACTTGCTGGGAACAGACGCGAGTGCTATATGCACTGTGTATGGCAATGGGAGCGCAATAGTGACTCTCCTTACCAGAAAACAACTCTTGCTCGTAGACCAAAAACTGCATGTGATTCAACTCCATTTCTGACTGGGAAACAAACACTAGCTCGCCTTACGAAAAACACACTCTGCTTCTGATAAAAGAGCACTCTTCTACTCTACTGTGTTTCCTACAGGGCCAGAACAGTGAGCTTGCTCAGAACAAAAGAACTGTGCTTCCTACACACACGGGCCATATCTAGTTCAACTCTGCTTAGGAAACTGACAAGAACAGCAGCTTCTCTTAATTCCAGTACACTGTACATGCTGCGAACAGACGCGAGTGCTATTTGCACTGTGTATGGCAATGGGAGCACAATAGTGACTCTCCTTACCAGAAAAAAACTCTTGCTCGTAGCACCAAAAACTGCATGTGATTCAACTCCATTTCTGACTGGGAAACAAACACTAGCTCTCCTTACGAGAAACACCCTCTGCTTTTGAGAAAAGAGCACTCTTCTACTCTACTGTGTTTCCTATAGGGCAAGAACAGTGAGCTTGCTCAGAACAAAAGAAATGTACTTCCTACACACACGGGCCATATCTAGTTCAACTCTGCTTAGGAAATTGTCAAGAACAGTAGCTTCTCTTCAGTCCAGTACACTGTACTTGCTGGGAACAGACGGAAGTGCTATTTGCACTGTGTATGGCAATGGGAGCGCAATAGTGACTCTCCTTACCAGAAAACAACTCTTGCTTGTAGGACCAAAAACTGCATGTGATTCAACTCCATTTCTGACTGGAAAACAACCACTAGCTCGCCTTAGAAGAAACACACTCTGCTTCTGAGAAAAGACCTCTCTTCTACTCTACTGTGTTTCCTATAGGGCCAGAACAGTGAGCTTGCTCAGAACAAAATAACTGTGCTTCCTACACACACGGGGCGTATCTCGTTCAACTCTTCTTAGGAATGTGGCAAGAACAGTAGCTTCTCTTCAGTCCAGTACACTGTACTTGCTGGGAACAGAGGAGAGTGCTATTTGCACCGTGTATGGCAATGGGAGCACAATAGTGACTCTCCTTACCAGAAAACAACTCTTGCTCATAGGACTAAACACTGCATGTGATTCAACTCCATTTCTGACTGGGAAACAAACACTAGCTCGCCTTAGAAGAAAGACACTCTGCTTTTGAGAAAAGACCACTCTTCTATTCTACTGTGTTTCCTATAGAGCCAGAACAGTGAACTTGCTCAGAACAAAAGAACTGTGCTTCCTACACACACGGGCCATATCTTGTTGAACTCTGCATAGGAATCTGGCAAGAACAGTAGCTTCTCTTCAGTCCAGTACACTGTACATGCTGGGAACAGATGCAAGTGCTATTTGCACTGTGTATGGCAATGGGAGCGCAATAGTGACTCTCCTTACCAGAAAACAACTCTTGCTCGTAGGACCAGAAACTGCATGTGATTCAACTCCATTTCTGACTGGGAAACAAACATTAGCTCGTCTTAGAAGAAAAACACTCTGCTTTTGTGAAAAGACCACTCTTCTACTCTACTGTGTTTCCTAAAGGCCAGAACAGTGAGCTTGCTCAGTACAAAAGAACTGTGCTTCGTACACACACGAGCCATAACTAGTTCAACTCTGCTTAGGAAACTGACAAGAACAGTAGCTTCTCTTCAGTCCAGTACACTGTACATGCTGGGAACAGACTCGAGTGCTATTTGCA
This sequence comes from Peromyscus eremicus, assembly GCF_949786415.1. Taxonomy (NCBI): domain Eukaryota; kingdom Metazoa; phylum Chordata; class Mammalia; order Rodentia; family Cricetidae; genus Peromyscus; species Peromyscus eremicus. The sequence goes on from NW_026734408.1 coordinate 422,618, forward strand.
CTGTGTATGGCAATGGGAGCACAATAGTGACTCTCCTTACCAGAAAACAACTCTTGCTCGTAGGACCAAAAACTGCATGTGATTCAAATCCATTTCTGACTGGGAAACAAACACTAGCTCGCCATGGAAGAAACACACTCTGCTTTTGAGAAAAGACCACTCTTCTACTCTACTGTGTTTCCTATAGGGCCAGAACAGTGAGCTTGCTCAGAACAAAAGAACTGTGCTTCCTACACACACGGGCCATATCTAGTTCAACTCTGCTTAGGAAACTGACAAGAACAGTAGCTACTCTTCAGTCAAGTACACTGTACATGCTGGGAACAGACGCGAGTGTTATTTGCACTGTGTATGGCAATGAGAGCGCAATAGTGATTCTCCTTACCAGAAAACAACTCTTGCTCGTAGGACCAAAAACTGCATGTGATTCAACTCCATTTCTGACTGGGAAACAAACACTAGCTCGCCTTACGAAAAACACACTCTGCTTTTGATAAAAGAGCACTCTTCTACTCTACTGTGTTTCCTATAGGGCCAGAACAGTGAGCTTGCTCAGAACAAAAGAACTGTGCTTCCTACACACACGGGCCATATCTAGTTCAACTCTCCTTAGGAAACTGACAAGAACAATAGCTTCTCTTCAGTCCAGTAAAATGTACATGCTAGGAACAGACTCGAGTGCTATATGCACTGTGTATGGCAATGGGAGCCCAATAGTGACTCTCCTTACCAGCAAACAACTCTTGCTCTTAGGACCAAAAACTGCATGTGATTCAACTGCATTTCTCACTGGGAAACAAACACTAGCTTGCCTTAGAAGAAACACACTCTGCTTTTGAGAAAAGACCACTCTTCTACTCTACTGTGTTTCCTATAGGGCCAGAACAGTGAGCTTGCTCAGAAGAAAAGAACTGTGCTTCCTACACACACGGGCCATATCTAGTTCAAGTCTGCTAGGGAAACTGACAAGAACAGTAGCTTCTCTTCAGTCCGGTACACTGTACATGCTGGGAACAGACGCGAGTGCTATTTGCACTGTGTATGGCAAAGGGAGCGCAATATTGAATCTTTTTATCAGAAAACTCTGGCTCGTAGGACAAAAAAGTGCATGTGATTGAACACCATTTCTGAGTGGGAAACAAACACTAGCTCGCCTTAGAAGAAACACACTCTGCTTTTGAGAAAAGACCACTCTTCTACTCTACTGTGTTTCCTATAGGGTCAGAACAGTGAGCTTGTTCAGAACAAAAGAACTGTGCTTCCTACACACACGGGCCATATCTCGTTCAACTCTGCTTAGGAATCTGGCAAGAACAGTAGCTTCTCTTCAGTCCAGTACACTGTACATGCTGGGAACAGACGTGAGTGCTATTTGCACTGTGTATGGCAATGGGAGCGCAATAGTGACTCTCCTTACCAGAAAATAACTCTTGCTCGTAGGACCAGAAACTGCATGTGATTCAACTCCATTTCTAACTGGGAAACAAGCACTTGCTCGCCTAACGATAAACACACTCTGCTTTTGAGAAAAGAGCACTCTTCTACTCTACTGTGTTTCCTATAGGGCCAGAACAGTGAGCTTGCTCAGAACAAAAGAACTGTGCTTCCTACACACACGGGCCATATCTAGTTCAACTCTGCTTAGGAAACTGACAAGAACAGTAGCTTCTCTTCATTCCAGTACACTGTACATGCTGGGAACAGACGCGAGTGCTATTTGCACTGTGTATGGCAATGGAATCGCAATAGTGACTCTCCTTACCAGAAAACAACTCTTGCTCGTAGCACCAGAAACTGCATGTGATTCAACTCCATTTCTGACTGGGAAACAAACACTAGCTCTCCTTACGAGAAACACCCTCTGCTTTTGAGAAAAGAGCACTCTTCTACTCTACTGTGTTTCCTATAGGGCCAGAACAGTGACCTTGCTCAGAACAAAAGAACTGTGCTTCCTACACACACGGGCCATATCTAGTTCAACTCTGCTTAGGAAACTGACAAGAACAGTAGCTTCTCTGCAGTCCAGTACACTGTACATGCTGGGAACAGACGCGAGTGCTATTTGCACTGTGTATGGCAATGGGATCGCAATAGGGACTCTCCTTACCAGAAAACAACTCTTGCTCGTAGGACCAGAAACTGCATGTGAATCAACTCCATTTCTGACTGGGAAACAAACCCTAGCTTGCCTTACGAGAAACACACTCTGCTTTAGATAAAAGACCACTCTTCTACTCTACTGTGTTTCCTATAGGGCCAGAACAGTGAGCTTGCTCAGAACAAAAGAACTGTGCTTCCTACACACACGGGCCGTATCTCGTTCAACTCTGCTTAGGAATGTGGCAAGAACAGTAGCTTCTCTTCAGTCCAGTACACTGTACTTGCTGGGAACAGACGAGAGTGCTATTTGCACCGTGTATGGCAATGGGAGCACAATAGTGACTCTCCTTACCAGAAAACAACTCTTGCTCGTAGGACTAAACACTGCATGTGATTCAACTCCATTTCTGACTGGGAAACAAACACTAGCTCGCCTTAGAAGAAAGACACTCTGCTTTTGAGAAAAGACCACTCTTCTATTCTACTGTGTTTCCTATAGAGCCAGAACAGTGAACTTGCTCAGAACAAAAGAACTGTGCTTCCTACACACACGGGCCATATCTTGTTCAACTCTGCATAGGAATCTGGCAAGAACAGTAGCTTCTCTTCAGTCCAGTACACTGTACATGCTGGGAACAGATGCAAGTGCTATTTGCACTGTGTATGGCAATGGGAGCGCAATAGTGACTCTCCTTACCAGAAAACAACTCTTGCTCATAGGACCAGAAACTGCATGTGATTCAACTCCATTTCTGACTGGGAAACAAACATTAGCTCGTCTTAGAAGAAAAACACTCTGCTTTTGTGAAAAGACCACTCTTCTACTCTACTGTGTTTCCTATAGGGCCAGAACAGTGAGCTTGCTCAGAACAAAAGAACTGTGCTTCCTACACACACGGGCCATATCTAGTTCAACTCTGCTTAGGAAACTGACAAGAACAGTAGCTACTCTTCAATCAAGTACACTGTACATGCTGGGAACAGACGCGAGTGTTATTTGCACTGTGTATGGCAATGAGAGCACAATAGTGATTCTCCTTACCAGAAAACAACTCTTGCTCGTAGGACCAAAAACTGCATGTGATTCAACTCCATTTCTGACTGGGAAACAAACACTAGCTCGCCTTACGAAAAACACACTCTGCTTTTGATAAAAGAGCACTCTTCTACTCTACTGTGTTTCCTAAAGGGCCAGAACAGTGAGCTTGCTCAGAACAAAAGAACTGTGCTTCCTACACACACGGGCCATATCTAGTTCAACTCTCCTTAGGAAACTGACAAGAACAATAGCTTCTCTTCAGTCCAGTAAAATGTACATGCTAGGAACAGACTCGAGTGCTATATGCACTGTGTATGGCAATGGGAGCCCAATAGTGACTCTCCTTACCAGCAAACAACTCTTGCTCTTAGGACCAAAAACTGCATGTGATTCAACTGCATTTCTCACTGGGAAACAAACACTAGCTTGCCTTAGAAGAAACACACTCTGCTTTTGAGAAAAGACCACTCTTCTACTCTACTGTGTTTCCTATAGGGCCAGAACAGTGAGCTTGCTCAGTACAAAAGAACTGTGTTTCCTACACACACGGGCCATATCTAGTTCAAGTCTGCTAGGGAAACTGACAAGAACAGTAGCTTCTCTTCAGTCCAGTACACTGTACATGCTGGGAACAGACATGAGTGCTATTTGCACAGTGTATGGCAATGGGAGCGCAATAGTGACTCTCCTTACCAGAAAATAACTCTTGCTCGTAGGACCAGAAACTGCATGTGATTCAACTCCATTTCTGACTGGGAAACAAGCACTTGCTCGCCTAACGATAAACACACTCTGCTTTTGAGAAAAGAGCACTCTTCTACTCTACTGTGTTTCCTATAGGGCCAGAACAGTGAGCTTGCTCAGAACAAAAGAACTGTGCTTCCTACACACACGGGCCATATCTAGTTCAACTCTGATTAGGAAACTGACAAGAACAGTAGCTTCTCTTCATTCCAGTACACTGTACATGCTGGGAACGGACGCGAGTGCTATTTGCACTGTGTATGGCAATGGGATCGCAATAGGGACTCTCCTTACCAGAAAACAACTCTTGCTCGTAGCACCAGAAACTGCATGTGAATCAACTCCATTTCTGACTGGGAAACAAACCCTAGCTTGCCTTACGAGAAACACACTCTGCTTTAGATAAAAGACCACTCTTCTACTCTACTGTGTTTCCTATAGGGCCAGAACAGTGAGCTTGCTCAGAACAAAAGAACTGTGCTTCCTACACACACGGGCCATATCTAGTTCAACACTGCTTAGGAAACTGACAAGAACAGTATCTTCTCTTCAATCCAGTACAGTGTACTTGCTGGGAAAAGACGGGAGTGCTATTTGCACTGTGTATGGCAATGGGAGGGCAATATTGACTCTCATTACCAGAAAACAACTCTTGCTCATAGGACCAAAAACTGCATGTGATTCAACTCCATTTCTGACTGGGAAACAAACACTAGCTCGTCTTAGAAGAAACACACTCTGCTTTTGTGAAAAGACCACTCTTCTACTCTACTGTGTTTCCTAAAGGCCAGAACAGTGAGCTTGCTCAGTACAAAAGAACTGTGCTTCCTACACACACGAGCCATAACTAGTTCAACTCTGCTTAGGAAACTGACAAGAACAGTAGCTTCTCTTCAGTCCAGTACACTCTACTTGCTGGGAACACACGCGAGTGCTATTTGCACTGTGTATGGCAGTGGGAGCGCAATAGTGACTCTCCTTACCAGAAAACAACTCTTGCGCGTAGGACCAAAAACTGCATGTGATTCAACTCCATTTCTGACTGGGAAACAAACACTAGCTTGCCTTAGAAGAAACACACTCTGCTTTTGAGAAAAGACCACTCTTCTACTCTACTGTGTTTCCTATAGGGTCAGAACAGTGAACTTGTTCAGAACAAAAGAACTGTGCTTCCTACACACACGGGCCATATCTCGTTCAACTCTGCTTAGGAATCTGGCAAGAACAATAGCTTCTTTTCAGTCCAGTACACTGTACATGCTGGGAACAGACGGAGTGCTATTTGCACTGTGTATGGCAATGGGAGCGCAATAGTGACTCTCCTTACTAGAAAACAACTCTTGCTCGTAGGACCAGAAACTACATGTGATTCAACTCCATTCTGACTGGGAAACAAACACTAGCTCGTCTTAGAAGAAACACACTCTGCTTTTGTGAAAAGACCACTCTTCTACTCTACTCTGTTTCCTAAAGGCCAGAACAGTGAGCTTGCTCAGTACAAAAGAACTGTGCTTCCTACACACACGAGCCATAACTAGTTCAACTCTGCTTAGGAAACTTACAAGAACAGTAGCTTCTCTTCAGTCCAGTACACTGTACTTGCTGGGAACAGACGAGAGTGCTATTTGCACTGTGTATGGCAAAGGGAGGGCAATATTGACTCTCCTTACCAGAAAACATCTCTTTCTCGTAGGACCAAAAACTGCATGTGATTCAACTCCATTTCTGACTGGGAAACAAACACTAGCTCGCCTTAGAAGAAACACACTCTGCTTTTGAGAAAAGACCACTCTTCTACTGTACTGTGTTTCCTATAGGGCCAGAACAGTGAGCTTGCTCAGAACAAAAGAAATGTGCTTCCTACACACACGGGCCATATCTAGTTCAACTCTGCTTAGGAAACTGACAAGAACAGTAGCTTCTCTTCAGTCCAGTACACTGTACATGTTGGGAACAAACGAGAGTGCTATATGCACTGTGTATGGCAATGGGAGCTCAATAGTCAATCTAATTACCAGAAAAAAACTCTTGCTCGTAGGACCAGAAACTGCATGTGGTTCAACTCCATTTCTGACTGGGAAACAAACACTAGCTCGCCTTACGAGAAACACACTCTGCTTTTGAGAAAAGAGCACTCTTCTTCTCTACTGTGTTTCCTATAGGGCCAGAACAGTGAGCTTGCTCAGAACAAAAGAACTGTGTTTCCTACACACACGGGCCATATCTAGTTCAACTCTGCTTAGGAAACTGACAAGAACAGTAGCTTCCCTTCAGTCCAGTACACTGTACTTGCTGGGAACAGACGCGAGTGCTATTTGCACTGTATATGGCAATGGGAGCTCAATAGCCAATCTCTTTACCAGAAAACAACTCTTGCTCGTAGGACCAAAAACTGCATGTGATTCAACTCCATTTCTGACTGGGAAACAAACACTAGCTTGCCTTACAAAAAACACACTCTGCTTTTGAGTAAAGAGCATTCTTCTTCTCTACTGTGTTTCCTATAGGGCCAGAACAGTGAGCTTGCTCAGAACAAAAGAACTGTGCTTCCTACACATGGGCCATATCTAGTTCAACTCTGCTTAGGAAACTGACAAGAACAGTAGCTTCTCTTCAGTCCAGTACACTGTACTTGCTGGGAACAGACGCGAGTGCTATTTGCACTGGGTATGTCAATGGGAGCACAATAGTGACTCTCCTTACCAGAAAACAATGCTTGTTCCTAGGACCAAAAACTGCATGTGATTCAACTCCATTTCTGACTGGGAAACAAACACTAGCTCGCCTTAGAAGAAACACACTCTGCTTTTGTGAAAAGACCAGTCTTCTACTCTACTGTGTTTCCTATAGGTCCAGAAGAGTGAGCTTGCTCAGAACTAAGGAACTGTGCTTCCTACACACACGGGCCATATCTAGTTCAACTCTGCTTAGGAAACTGACAGGAACAGTAGCTTCTCTTCAGTCCAGTACACTTTACTTGCTGGGAACAGACGAGAGTGCTAATTGCACCGTGTATGGCAATGGGAGCACAATAGTGACTCTCCTTACCAGAAAACAACTCTTGCTCGTAGGACCAAAAACTGCATGTGATTCAACTCCATTTCAGACTGGGAAACAAACACTAGCTCGCCTAGGAAGAAACACACTCTGCTTTGGCGAAAAGACCACTCTTCTACTCTACTGTGTTTCCTATAGGGCCAGAACAGTGAGCTTGCTCTGAAAAAAAGAACTGTGCTTCCTACACACACGGGCCATATCTAGTTCAACTCTGCTTAGGAAACTGACAAGAACAGTAGCTTCTCTTCATTCCAGTACACTGTACATGCTGGGAACAGACGCGAGTGCTATTTGCACTGTGTATGGCAATGGGAGCGCAATAGTGACTCTCCTTACCAGAAAACAACTCTTGCTCATAGGACAGAAACTGCATGTGATTCAACTTCATTTCTGACTGGGAAACAAACACTAGCTCACCTTAGGAGAAACACACTCTGCTTTTGAGAAAAGACCACTCTTCTACTCTACTGTTTCCTATAGGGCCAGAACAGTGAGCTTGCTCAGAACAAAAGAACTGTGCTTCCTACACACACGGGCCATATCTAGTTCAACTCTGCTTAGGAAACTGACAAGAACAGTATCTTCTCTTCATTCCAGTACAGTGTACTTGCTGGGAAGAGACGGGAGTGCTATTTGCACTGTGTATGGCAATGGGAGGGCAATATTGACTCTCCTTACCAGAAAACAACTCTTGATCATAGGACCAAAAACTGCATGTGATTCAACACCATTTCTGACTGGGAAACATACACTAGCTCGTCTTAGAAGAAACACACTCTGCTTTTGTGAAAAGACCACTCTTCTACTCTACTGTGTTTCCTAAAGGCCAGAACAGTGAGCTTGCTCAGTACAAAAGAACTGTGCTTCCTACACACGAGCCATAACTAGTTCAACTCTGCTTAGGAAACTGACAAGAACAGTAGCTTCTCTTTAGTCCAGTACACTCTACTTGCTGGGAACAGACGCGAGTGCTATTTGCACTGTGTATGGCAATGGGAGCGCAATAGTGACTCTCCTTACCAGAAAACAACTCTTGCGCGTAGGACCAAAAACTGCATGTGATTCAACTCCATTTCTGACTGGGAAACAAACACTAGCTCGCCTTACAAGAAACACATTCTGCTTTTGAGAAAAGACCACTCTTCTACTCTACTGTGTTTCCTATAGGGTCAGAACAGTGAACTTGTTCAGAACAAAAGAACTCTGCTTCCTACACACACGGGCCATATCTCGTTCAACTCTGCTTAGGAATCTGGCAAGAACAGTAGCTTCTCTTCAGTCCAGTACACTGTACATGCTGGGAACAGACGGAGTGCTATTTGCACTGTGTATGGCAATGGGAGCGCAATAGTGACTCTCCTTACCAGAAAACAACTCTTGCTCGTAGGACCAAAAACTGCATATGATTCAACTCCATTCCTGACTGGGAAACAAACACTAGCTCGCCTTAGAAGAAACACACTCTGCTTTTGAGAAAAGAGCACTCTTCTACTCTACTGTGTTTCCTATAGGGCCAGAACAGTGAGCTTGCTCAGAACAAAAGAACTGTGCTTCCTACACACACGGGCCATATCTCGTTCAACTCTGCTTAGGAAACTGACAAGAACAGTAGCTTCTCTTCAGTCCAGTACACTGTACATGCTGGGAACAAACGAGAGTGCTATTTGCACTGTGTATGGCAATGGGAGCTCAATAGTCAATCTCCTTACCAGAAAACAACTCTTGCTCGTAGGACCAGAAACTGCATGTGGTTCAACTCCATTTCTGACTGGGAAACAAACACTAGCTCGCCTTACGAGAAACACACTCTGCTTTTGAGAAAAGAGCACTCTTCTACTCTACTGTGTTTCCTATAGGGCCAGAACAGTGAGCTTGCTCAGAACAAAAGAACTGTGTTTCCTACACACACGGACCATATCTAGTTCAACTCTGCTTAGGAAACTGACAAGAACAGTAGCTTCCCTTCAGTCCAGTACACTGTACTTGCTGGGAACAGACGCGAGTGCTATTTGCACTGTATATGGCAATGGGAGCTCAATAGTCAATCTCTTTACCAGAAAACAACTCTTGCTCGTAGGACCAAAAACTGCATGTGATTCAACTCCATTTCTGACTGGGAAACAAACTCTAGCTTGCCTTACAAAAAACACACTCTGCTTTTGAGTAAAGAGCATTCTTCTTCTCTACTGTGTTTCCTATAGGGCCAGAACAGTGAGCTTGCTCAGAACAAAAGAACTGTGCTTCCTACACACGGGCCATATCTAGTTCAACTCTGCTTAGGAAACTGACAAGAACAGTAGCTTCTCTTCAGTCAAGTACACTGTACTTGCTGGGTACAGACGAGAGTGCTATTTGAACTGTGTATGGCAATGGGAGCGCAATAATGACTCTCCTTACCAGAAAACAACTCTTGCTTGTAGGACCAAAAACTGCATGTGATTCAACTCCATTTCTGACTGGAAAACAACCACTTGCTCTCCTTAGAAGAAACACACTCTGCTTTTGAGAAAAGACCACTCTTCTACTCTACTGTGTTTCCTATAGTGTCAGAACAGTGAGCTTGTTCAGAACAAAAGAACTGTGCTTCCTACACACACGGGTCATATCTCGTTCAACTCTGCTTAGGAATCTGGCAAGAACAGTAGCTTCTCTTCAGTCCAGTACACTGTACATGCTGGGAACAGACGCGAGTGCTATTTGCACTGTGTATGGCAATGGGAGCGCAATAGTGACTCTCCTTACCAGAAAAAAACTCTTGCTCGTAGGACCAGAAACTGCATGTGATTCAACTCCATTTCTGACTGGGAAACAAGCACTTGCTCGCCTAATGAGAAACACACTCTGCTTTTGAGAAAAGAGCACTCTTCTACTCTACTGTGTTTCCTATAGGGCCAGAACAGTGAGCTTGCTCAGAACAAAAGAACTGTGCTTCCTACACACACGGGCCATATCTAGTTCAACTCTGCTTAGGAAACTGACAAGAACAGTAGCTTCTCTTCATTCCAGTACACTGTACATGCTGGGAACAGACGCGAGTGCTATTTGCACTGTGTATGGCAATGGGATCGCAATAGTGACTCTCCTTACCAGAAAACAACTCTTGCTCGTAGCACAAGAAACTGCATGTGATTCAACTCCATTTCTGACTGGAAAACAACCACTAGCTCGCCTTATAAGAAACACACTCTGCTTCTGAGAAAAGACCTCTCTTCTACTCTACTGTGTTTCCTATAGGGCCAGAACAGTGAGCTTGCTCAGAACAAAAGAACTGTGCTTTCTACACACACGGGCCATATCTCGTTCAACTCTGCTTGGGAATGTGGCAAGAACATTAGCTTCTCTTCAATCCAGTACACTGTACTTGCTGGGAACAGATGAGAGTGCTATTTGCACCGTGTATGGCAATGGGAGCACAATAGTGACTCTCCTTACCAGAAAACAACTCTTGCTCATAGGACCAAAAACTGCATGTGATTCAACTCCATTTCTGACTGGGAAACAAACACTAGCTCGCCTTAGAAGAAAGACACTCTGCTTTTGAGAAAAGACCACTCTTCTACTCTACTGTGTTTCCTATAGGGCCAGAACAGTGAGCTTGCTCAGAACAAAAGAACTGTGCTTCCTACACACACGGGCCATATCTCGTTCAACTCTGCTTAGGAATCTGGCAAGAACAGTAGCTTCTCTTCAGTCCAGTACACTGTACATGCTGGGAACAGACGCGAGTGCTATTTGCACTGTGTATGGCAATGGGAGCGCAATAGTGACTCTCCTTACCAGAAAAAAACTCTTGTTCATAGGACCAGAAACTGCATGTGATTCAACTCCATTTCTGACTGGGAAACAAACATTAGCTCGTCTTAGAAGAAACACACTCTGCTTTTGTGAAAAGACCACTCTTCTACTCTACTGTGTTTCCTAAAGGCCAGAACAGTGAGCTTGCTCGGGAAAAAAGAACTGTGCTTCGTACACACACGATCCATAATTAGTTCAACTCTGCTTAGGAAACTGACAAGAACAGTACCTTCTCTTCAGTCCAGTAGAGTGTACTTGCTGGGAACAGACGCGAGTGCTATTTGCACTGTGTATGGCAATGGGAGCGCAATAGTGACTCTCCTTACCAGAAAAAAACTCTTGCTCGTAGGACCAGAAACTGCATGTGATTCAACTCCATTTCTGACTGGGAAACAAGCACTTGCTTGCATAACGAGAAACACACTCTGCTTTTGAGAAAAGAGCACTCTTCTACTCTACTGTGTTTCCTATAGGGCCAGAACAGTGAGCTTGCTCAGAACAAAAGAACTGTGCTTCCTACACACACGGGCCATATCTAGTTCAACTCTGCTTAGGAAACTGACAAAAACAGTAGCTTCTCTTCATTCCAGTACACTGTACATGCTGGGAACAGACGCCAGTGCTATTTGCACTGTGTATGGCAATGGGATCGCAATAGTGACTGTCCTTACCAGAAAACAATGCTTGTTCCTAGGACCAAAAACTGCATGTGATTCAACTCCATTTCTGACTGGGAAACAAACACTAGCTCGCCTTAGAAGAAACACACTCTGCTTTTGTGAAAAGACCAGTCTTCTACTCTACTGTGTTTCCTATAGGTCCAAAAGAGTGAGCTTGCTCAGAACAAAGGAACTGTGCTTCCTACACACACGGGCCATATCTAGTTCAACTCTGCTTAGGAAACTGACAGGAACAGTAGCTTCTCTTCAGTCCAGTACACTTTACTTGCTGGGAACAGACGAGAGTGCTAATTGCACCGTGTATGGCAATGGGAGCACAATAGTGACTCTCCTTACCAGAAAACAACTCTTGCTCGTAGGACCAAAAACTGCATGTGATTCAACTCCATTTCAGACTGGGAAACAAACACTAGCTCGCCTAGGAAGAAACACACTCTGCTTTGGCGAAAAGACCACTCTTCTACTCTACTGTGTTTCCTATAGGGCCAGAACAGTGAGCTTGCTCTGAAAAAAAGAACTGTGCTTCCTACACACACGGGCCATATCTAGTTCAATTCTGCTTAGGAAACTGACAAGAACAGTAGCTTCTCTTCATTCCAGTACACTGTACATGCTGGGAACAGACGCGAGTGCTATTTGCACTGTGTATGGCAATGGGAGCGCAATAGTGACTCTCCTTACCAGAAAACAACTCTTGCTCATAGGACAGAAACTGCATGTGATTCAACTCCATTTCTGACTGGGAAACAAACACTAGCTCACCTTAGGAGAAACACACTCTGCTTTTGAGAAAAGACCACTCTTCTACTCTACTGTTTCCTATAGGGCCAGAACAGTGAGCTTGCTCAGAACAAAAGAACTGTGCTTCCTACACACACGGGCCATATCTAGTTCAACTCTGCTTAGGAAACTGACAAGAACAGTATCTTCTCTTCATTCCAGTACAGTGTACTTGCTGGGAAGAGACGGGAGTGCTATTTGCACTGTGTATGGCAATGGGAGGGCAATATTGACTCTCCTTACCAGAAAACAACTCTTGATCATAGGACCAAAAACTGCATGTGATTCAACACCATTTCTGACTGGGAAACATACACTAGCTCGTCTTAGAAGAAACACACTCTGCTTTTGTGAAAAGACCACTCTTCTACTCTACTGTGTTTCCTAAAGGCCAGAACAGTGAGCTTGCTCAGTACAAAAGAACTGTGCTTCCTACACACGAGCCATAACTAGTTCAACTCTGCTTAGGAAACTGACAAGAACAGTAGCTTCTCTTTAGTCCAGTACACTCTACTTGCTGGGAACAGACGCGAGTGCTATTTGCACTGTGTATGGCAATGGGAGCGCAATAGTGACTCTCCTTACCAGAAAACAACTCTTGCGCGTAGGACCAAAAACTGCATGTGATTCAACTCCATTTCTGACTGGGAAACAAACACTAGCTCGCCTTACAAGAAACACATTCTGCTTTTGAGAAAAGACCACTCTTCTACTCTACTGTGTTTCCTATAGGGTCAGAACAGTGAACTTGTTCAGAACAAAAGAACTCTGCTTCCTACACACACGGGCCATATCTCGTTCAACTCTGCTTAGGAATCTGGCAAGAACAGTAGCTTCTCTTCAGTCCAGTACACTGTACATGCTGGGAACAGACGGAGTGCTATTTGCACTGTGTATGGCAATGGGAGCGCAATAGTGACTCTCCTTACCAGAAAACAACTCTTGCTCGTAGGACCAAAAACTGCATATGATTCAACTCCATTCCTGACTGGGAAACAAACACTAGCTCGCCTTAGAAGAAACACACTCTGCTTTTGAGAAAAGAGCACTCTTCTACTCTACTGTGTTTCCTATAGGGCCAGAACAGTGAGCTTGCTCAGAACAAAAGAACTGTGCTTCCTACACACACGGGCCATATCTCGTTCAACTCTGCTTAGGAAACTGACAAGAACAGTAGCTTCTCTTCAGTCCAGTACACTGTACATGCTGGGAACAAACGAGAGTGCTATTTGCACTGTGTATGGCAATGGGAGCTCAATAGTCAATCTCCTTACCAGAAAACAACTCTTGCTCGTAGGACCAGAAACTGCATGTGGTTCAACTCCATTTCTGACTGGGAAACAAACACTAGCTCGCCTTACGAGAAACACACTCTGCTTTTGAGAAAAGAGCACTCTTCTACTCTACTGTGTTTCCTATAGGGCCAGAACAGTGAGCTTGCTCAGAACAAAAGAACTGTGTTTCCTACACACACGGACCATATCTAGTTCAACTCTGCTTAGGAAACTGACAAGAACAGTAGCTTCCCTTCAGTCCAGTACACTGTACTTGCTGGGAACAGACGCGAGTGCTATTTGCACTGTATATGGCAATGGGAGCTCAATAGTCAATCTCTTTACCAGAAAACAACTCTTGCTCGTAGGACCAAAAACTGCATGTGATTCAACTCCATTTCTGACTGGGAAACAAACTCTAGCTTGCCTTACAAAAAACACACTCTGCTTTTGAGTAAAGAGCATTCTTCTTCTCTACTGTGTTTCCTATAGGGCCAGAACAGTGAGCTTGCTCAGAACAAAAGAACTGTGCTTCCTACACACGGGCCATATCTAGTTCAACTCTGCTTAGGAAACTGACAAGAACAGTAGCTTCTCTTCAGTCAAGTACACTGTACTTGCTGGGTACAGACGAGAGTGCTATTTGAACTGTGTATGGCAATGGGAGCGCAATAATGACTCTCCTTACCAGAAAACAACTCTTGCTTGTAGGACCAAAAACTGCATGTGATTCAACTCCATTTCTGACTGGAAAACAACCACTTGCTCTCCTTAGAAGAAACACACTCTGCTTTTGAGAAAAGACCACTCTTCTACTCTACTGTGTTTCCTATAGTGTCAGAACAGTGAGCTTGTTCAGAACAAAAGAACTGTGCTTCCTACACACACGGGTCATATCTCGTTCAACTCTGCTTAGGAATCTGGCAAGAACAGTAGCTTCTCTTCAGTCCAGTACACTGTACATGCTGGGAACAGACGCGAGTGCTATTTGCACTGTGTATGGCAATGGGAGCGCAATAGTGACTCTCCTTACCAGAAAAAAACTCTTGCTCGTAGGACCAGAAACTGCATGTGATTCAACTCCATTTCTGACTGGGAAACAAGCACTTGCTCGCCTAATGAGAAACACACTCTGCTTTTGAGAAAAGAGCACTCTTCTACTCTACTGTGTTTCCTATAGGGCCAGAACAGTGAGCTTGCTCAGAACAAAAGAACTGTGCTTCCTACACACACGGGCCATATCTAGTTCAACTCTGCTTAGGAAACTGACAAGAACAGTAGCTTCTCTTCATTCCAGTACACTGTACATGCTGGGAACAGACGCGAGTGCTATTTGCACTGTGTATGGCAATGGGATCGCAATAGTGACTCTCCTTACCAGAAAACAACTCTTGCTCGTAGCACAAGAAACTGCATGTGATTCAACTCCATTTCTGACTGGAAAACAACCACTAGCTCGCCTTATAAGAAACACACTCTGCTTCTGAGAAAAGACCTCTCTTCTACTCTACTGTGTTTCCTATAGGGCCAGAACAGTGAGCTTGCTCAGAACAAAAGAACTGTGCTTTCTACACACACGGGCCATATCTCGTTCAACTCTGCTTGGGAATGTGGCAAGAACATTAGCTTCTCTTCAATCCAGTACACTGTACTTGCTGGGAACAGATGAGAGTGCTATTTGCACCGTGTATGGCAATGGGAGCACAATAGTGACTCTCCTTACCAGAAAACAACTCTTGCTCATAGGACCAAAAACTGCATGTGATTCAACTCCATTTCTGACTGGGAAACAAACACTAGCTCGCCTTAGAAGAAAGACACTCTGCTTTTGAGAAAAGACCACTCTTCTACTCTACTGTGTTTCCTATAGGGCCAGAACAGTGAGCTTGCTCAGAACAAAAGAACTGTGCTTCCTACACACACGGGCCATATCTCGTTCAACTCTGCTTAGGAATCTGGCAAGAACAGTAGCTTCTCTTCAGTCCAGTACACTGTACATGCTGGGAACAGACGCGAGTGCTATTTGCACTGTGTATGGCAATGGGAGCGCAATAGTGACTCTCCTTACCAGAAAAAAACTCTTGTTCATAGGACCAGAAACTGCATGTGATTCAACTCCATTTCTGACTGGGAAACAAACATTAGCTCGTCTTAGAAGAAACACACTCTGCTTTTGTGAAAAGACCACTCTTCTACTCTACTGTGTTTCCTAAAGGCCAGAACAGTGAGCTTGCTCAGTAAAAAAGAACTGTGCTTCGTACACACACGATCCATAATTAGTTCAACTCTGCTTAGGAAACTGACAAGAACAGTACCTTCTCTTCAGTCCAGTAGAGTGTACTTGCTGGGAACAGACGCGAGTGCTATTTGCACTGTGTATGGCAATGGGAGCGCAATAGTGACTCTCCTTACCAGAAAAAAACTCTTGCTCGTAGGACCAGAAACTGCATGTGATTCAACTCCATTTCTGACTGGGAAACAAGCACTTGCTCGCATAACGAGAAACACACTCTGCTTTTGAGAAAAGAGCACTCTTCTACTCTACTGTGTTTCCTATAGGGCCAGAACAGTGAGCTTGCTCAGAACAAAAGAACTGTGCTTCCTACACACACGGGCCATATCTAGTTCAACTCTGCTTAGGAAACTGACAAAAACAGTAGCTTCTCTTCATTCCAGTACACTGTACATGCTGGGAACAGACGCCAGTGCTATTTGCACTGTGTATGGCAATGGGATCGCAATAGTGACTGTCCTTACCAGAAAACAACTCTTGCTCGTAGCACCAGAAACTGCATGCGATTCAACTCCATTTCTGACTGGGAAACAAACACTAGCTCTCCTTACGAGAAACACCCTCTGCTTTTGAGAAAAGAGCACTCTTCTACTCTACTGTGTTTCCTATAGGGCCAGAACAGTGAGCTTGCTCAGAACAAAAGAAATGTGCTTCCTACACACACGGGCCATATCTAGTTCAACTCTGCTTAGGAAACTGACAAGAACAGTAGCTTCTCTGCAGTCCAGTACACTGTACATGCAGGGAACAGACGCGAGTGCTATTTGCACTGTGTATGGCAATGGGATCGCAATAGGGACTCTCCTTACCAGAAAAAAACTCTTGCTCGTAGGACCAGAAACTGCATGTGAATCAACTCCATTTCTGACTGGGAAACAAACCCTAGCTTGCCTTACGAGAAACACACTCTGCTTTAGATAAAAGACCACTCTTCTACTCTACTGTGTTTCCTATAGGGCCAGAACAGTGAGCTTGCTCAGAACAAAAGAACTGTGCTTCCTACACACACGGGCCATATCTAGTTCAACTCTGCTTAGGAAACTGACAAGAACAGTAGCTTCTCTTCAGTCCACTACACTGTACATGCTGGGAACAGACGCGAGTGCTCTTTGCACTGTGTATGGCAATGGGAGCGCAATAGTGAATCTTTTTCTCAGAAAACAACTCTGGCTCGTAGGACAAAAAAGTGCATGTGATTGAACTCCATTTCTGACTGGGAAACAAACACTAGCTCGCCTTAGAAGAAACACACTCTGCTTTTGAGAAAAGACCACTCTTCTACTCTACTGTGTTTCCTATAGGGTCAGAACAGTGAGCTTGTTCAGAACAAAAGAACTGTGCTTTCTACACACACGGGCCATATCTCGTTCAACTCTGCTTAGGAATCTGGCAAGAACAGTAGCTTCTCTTCAGTCCAGTACACTGTACATGCTGGGAACAGACGCGAGTGCTATTTGCACTGTGTATGGCAATGGGAGCGCAATAGTGACTCTCCTTACCAGAAAAAAACTCTTGCTCGTAGGACCAGAAACTGCATGTGATTCAACTCCATTTCTGACTGGGAAATAAGCACTTGCTCGCCTAATGAGAAACACACTCTGCTTTTGAGAAAAGAGCACTCTTCTACTCTACTGTGTTTCCTATAGGGCCAGAACAGTGAGCTTGCTCAGAACAAAAGAACTGTGCTTCCTACACACACGGGCCATATCTCGTTCAACTCTGCTTTGGAATGTGGCAAGAACATTCGCTTCTCTTCAATCCAGTACACTGTACTTGCTGGGAACAGATGAGAGTGCTATTTGCACCGTGTATGGCAATGGGAGCACAATAGTGACTCTCCTTACCAGAAAACAACTCTTGCTCATAGGACCAAAAACTGCATGTGATTCAACTCCATTTCTGACTGGGAAACAAACACTAACTCGCCTTAGAAGAAAGACACTCTGCTTTTGAGAAAAGACCACTCTTCTACTGTACTGTGTTTCCTATAGGGCCAGAACAGTGAGCTTGCTCAGAACAAAAGAACTGTGCTTCCTACACACACGGGCCACTCTGCTTAGGAATCTGGCAAGAACAGTAGCTTCTCTTCAGTCCAGTACACTGTACATGCTGGGAACAGACGCGAGTGCTATTTGCACTGTGTATGGCAATGGGAGCGCAATAGTGGCTCTCCTTACCAGAAAAAAACTCTTGTTCATAGGACCAGAAACTGCATGTGATTCAACTCCATTTCTGACTGGGAAACAAACATTAGCTCGTCTTAGAAGAAACACACTCTGCTTTTGTGAAAAGACCACTCTTCTACTCTACTGTGTTTCCTAAAGGCCAGAACAGTGAGCTTGCTCAGTAAAAAAGAACTGTGCTTCGTACACACACGATCCATAATTAGTTCAACTCTGCTTAGGAAACTGACAAGAACAGTACCTTCTCTTCAGTCCAGTACAGTGTACTTGCTGCGAACAGACGCGAGTGCTATTTGCACTGTGTATGGCAATGGAAGCGCAATAGTGACTCTCCTTACCAGAAAACAACTCTTGCTCATAGGACCAAAAACTGCTTGTGATTCAACTCCATTTCGGACTGGGAAACAAACACTAGCTCGCCTTAGAAGAAACACACTCTGCTTTTGAGAAAAGACCACTCTTCTACTCTACTGTGTTTCCTATAGGGTCAGAACAGTGAGCTTGTTCAGAACAAAAGAACTGTGCTTCCTACACACACGGGCCATATCTCGTTCAACTCTGCTTAGGAATCTGGCAAGAACAGTAGCTTCTCTTAAGTCCAGTACACTGTACATGCTGGGAACAGACGCAAGTGCTATTTGCACTGTGTATGGCAATGGGAGCGCAATAGTGACTCTCCTTACCAGAAAAAAACTCTTGCTCGAAGGACCAGAAACTGCATGTGATTCAACTCCATTTCTGACTGGGAAACAAGCACTTGCTCGCATAACGAGAAACACACTCTGCTTTTGAGAAAAGAGCACTCTTCTACTCTACTGTGTTTCCTATAGGGCCAGAACAGTGAGCTTGCTCAGAACAAAAGAACTGTGCTTCCTACACACACGGGCCATATCTAGTTCAACTCTGCTTAGGAAACTGACAAGAACCGTAGCTTCTCTTCATTCCAGTACACTGTACATGCTGGGAACAGACGCGAGTGCTATTTGCACTTTGTATGGCAATGGGATCGCAATAGTGACTCTCCTTACCAGAAAACAACTCTTGCTCGTAGCACCAGAAACTGCATGTGATTCAACTCCATTTCTGACTGGAAACAAACACTAGCTCTCCTTACGAGAAACACCCTCTGCTTTTGAGAAAAGAGCACTCTTCTACTCTACTGTGTTTCCTATAGGGCCAGAACAGTGAGCTTGCTCAGAACAAAAGAAATGTGCTTCCTACACACACGGATCATATCTAGTTCAACTCTGCTTAGGAAACTGTCAAGAACAGTAGCTTCTCTTCAGTCCAGTACACTGTACTTGCTGGGAACAGACGCGAGTGCTATTTGCACTGTGTATGGCAATGGGAGCGCAATAATGACTCTCCTTACCAGAAAACAACTCTTGCTTGTAGGACCAAAAACTGCATGTGATTCAACTCAATTTTTTACTGGAAAACAACCACTAGCTCGCCTTAGAAGAAACACACTCTGCTTCTGAGAAAAGACCACTCTTCTACTCTACTGTGTTTCCTATAGGGCCAGAACAGTGAGCTTGCTCAGAACAAAAGAACTGTGCTTCCTACACACACGAGCCATAACTAGTTAAACTCTGCTTAGGAAACTGACAAGAACAGTAGCTTCTCTTCAGTGCAGTACACTGTACTTGCTGGGAACAGACGCGAGTGCTATTTGCACTGTGTATGGCAATGGGAGGGCAATATTGACTCTCCTTACCAGAAAACATCTCTTTCTCGTAGGACCAAAAACTGCATGTGATTCAACTCCATTTCTGACTGGGAAACAAACACTAGCTCGCCTTAGAAGAAACATACTCTGCTTTTGAGAAAAGACCACTCTTCTTCTGTACTGTGTTTCCTATAGGGCCAGAATAGTGAGCTTGCTCAGAACAAAAGAACTGTGTTTCCTACACACACGGGCCATATCTAGTTCAACTCTGCTTAGGAAACTGACAAGAACAGTAGCTTCCCTTCAGTCCAGTACACTGTACTTGCTGGGAACAGACGCGAGTGCTATTTGCACTGTATATGGCAATGGGAGCTCAATAGTCAATCTCTTTACCAGAAAACAACTCTTGCTCGTAGGACCAAAAACTGCATGTGATTCAACTCCATTTCTGACTGGGAAAAAAACACTAGCTTGCCTTACAAAAAACACACTCTGCTTTTGAGTAAAGAGCATTCTTCTTCTCTACTGTGTTTCCTATAGGGCCAGAACAGTGAGCTTGCTCAGAACAAAAGAACTGTGCTTCCTACACACGGGCCATATCTAGTTCAACTCTGCTTAGGAAACTGACAAGAACAGTAGCTTCTCTTCAGTCCAGTACACTGTACTTGCTGGGAACAGACGCGAGTGCTATTTGCACTGGGTATGTCAATGGGAGCACATTAGTGACTCTCCTTACCAGAAAACAACTCTTGCTTGTAGGACCAAAAACTGCATGTGATTCAACTCCATTTCAGACTGGGAAACAAACACTAGCTCGCCTAGGAAGAAACACACTCTGCTTTGGCGAAAAGACCACTCTTCTACTCTACTGTGTTTCCTATAGGGCCAGAACAGTGAGCTTGCTCTGAAAAAAAGAACTGTGCTTCCTACACACACGGGCCATATCTAGTTCAACTCTGCTTAGGAAACTGACAAGAACAGTAGCTTCTCTTCATTCCAGTACACTGTACATGCTGGGAACAGACGCGAGTGCTATTTGCACTGTGTATGGCAATGGGAGCGCAATAGTGACTCTCCTTACCAGAAAACAACTCTTGCTCATAGGACAGAAACTGCATGTGATTCAACTCCATTTCTGACTGGGAAACAAACACTAGCTCACCTTAGGAGAAACACACTCTGCTTTTGAGAAAAGACCACTCTTCTACTCTACTGTTTCCTATAGGGCCAGAACAGTGAGCTTGCTCAGAACAAAAGAACTGTGCTTCCTACACACACGGGCCATATCTAGTTCAACTCTGCTTAGGAAACTGACAAGAACAGTATCTTCTCTTCATTCCAGTACAGTGTACTTGCTGGGAAGAGACGGGAGTGCTATTTGCACTGTGTATGGCAATGGGAGGGCAATATTGACTCTCCTTACCAGAAAACAACTCTTGATCATAGGACCAAAAACTGCATGTGATTCAACACCATTTCTGACTGGGAAACATACACTAGCTCGTCTTAGAAGAAACACACTCTGCTTTTGTGAAAAGACCACTCTTCTACTCTACTGTGTTTCCTAAAGGCCAGAACAGTGAGCTTGCTCAGTACAAAAGAACTGTGCTTCCTACACACGAGCCATAACTAGTTCAACTCTGCTTAGGAAACTGACAAGAACAGTAGCTTCTCTTTAGTCCAGTACACTCTACTTGCTGGGAACAGACGAGAGTGCTAATTGCACCGTGTATGGCAATGGGAGCGCAATAGTGACTCTCCTTACCAGAAAACAACTCTTGCGCGTAGGACCAAAAACTGCATGTGATTCAACTCCATTTCTGACTGGGAAACAAACACTAGCTCGCCTTACAAGAAACACATTCTGCTTTTGAGAAAAGACCACTCTTCTACTCTACTGTGTTTCCTATAGGGTCAGAACAGTGAACTTGTTCAGAACAAAAGAACTCTGCTTCCTACACACACGGGCCATATCTCGTTCAACTCTGCTTAGGAATCTGGCAAGAACAGTAGCTTCTCTTCAGTCCAGTACACTGTACATGCTGGGAACAGACGGAGTGCTATTTGCACTGTGTATGGCAATGGGAGCGCAATAGTGACTCTCCTTACCAGAAAACAACTCTTGCTCGTAGGACCAAAAACTGCATATGATTCAACTCCATTCCTGACTGGGAAACAAACACTAGCTCGCCTTAGAAGAAACACACTCTGCTTTTGAGAAAAGAGCACTCTTCTACTCTACTGTGTTTCCTATAGGGCCAGAACAGTGAGCTTGCTCAGAACAAAAGAACTGTGCTTCCTACACACACGGGCCATATCTAGTTCAACTCTGCTTAGGAAACTGACAAGAACAGTAGCTTCTCTTCAGTCCAGTACACTGTACATGCTGGGAACAAACGAGAGTGCTATTTGCACTGTGTATGGCAATGGGAGCTCAATAGTCAATCTCCTTACCAGAAAACAACTCTTGCTCGTAGGACCAGAAACTGCATGTGGTTCAACTCCATTTCTGACTGGGAAACAAACACTAGCTCGCCTTACGAGAAACACACTCTGCTTTTGAGAAAAGAGCACTCTTCTACTCTACTGTGTTTCCTATAGGGCCAGAACAGTGAGCTTGCTCAGAACAAAAGAACTGTGTTTCCTACACACACGGACCATATCTAGTTCAACTCTGCTTAGGAAACTGACAAGAACAGTAGCTTCCCTTCAGTCCAGTACACTGTACTTGCTGGGAACAGACGCGAGTGCTATTTGCACTGTATATGGCAATGGGAGCTCAATAGTCAATCTCTTTACCAGAAAACAACTCTTGCTCGTAGGACCAAAAACTGCATGTGATTCAACTCCATTTCTGACTGGGAAACAAACTCTAGCTTGCCTTACAAAAAACACACTCTGCTTTTGAGTAAAGAGCATTCTTCTTCTCTACTGTGTTTCCTATAGGGCCAGAACAGTGAGCTTGCTCAGAACAAAAGAACTGTGCTTCCTACACACGGGCCATATCTAGTTCAACTCTGCTTAGGAAACTGACAAGAACAGTAGCTTCTCTTCAGTCAAGTACACTGTACTTGCTGGGAACAGACGCGAGTGCTATTTGCACTGTGTATGGCAATGGGAGCGCAATAATGACTCTCCTTACCAGAAAACAACTCTTGCTTGTAGGACCAAAAACTGCATGTGATTCAACTCCATTTCTGACTGGAAAACAACCACTAGCTCTCCTTAGAAGAAACACACTCTGCTTTTGAGAAAAGACCACTCTTCTACTCTACTGTGTTTCCTATAGTGTCAGAACAGTGAGCTTGTTCAGAACAAAAGAACTGTGCTTCCTACACACACGGGTCATATCTCGTTCAACTCTGCTTAGGAATCTGGCAAGAACAGTAGCTTCTCTTCAGTCCAGTACACTGTACATGCTGGGAACAGACGCGAGTGCTATTTGCACTGTGTATGGCAATGGGAGCGCAATAGTGACTCTCCTTACCAGAAAAAAACTCTTGCTCGTAGGACCAGAAACTGCATGTGATTCAACTCCATTTCTGACTGGGAAACAAGCACTTGCTCGCCTAATGAGAAACACACTCTGCTTTTGAGAAAAGAGCACTCTTCTACTCTACTGTGTTTCCTATAGGGCCAGAACAGTGAGCTTGCTCAGAACAAAAGAACTGTGCTTCCTACACACACGGGCCATATCTAGTTCAACTCTGCTTAGGAAACTGACAAGAACAGTACCTTCTCTTCATTCCAGTACACTGTACATGCTGGGAACAGACGCGAGTGCTATTTGCACTGTGTATGGCAATGGGATCGCAATAGTGACTCTCCTTACCAGAAAACAACTCTTGCTCGTAGCACAAGAAACTGCATGTGATTCAACTCCATTTCTGACTGGAAAACAACCACTAGCTCGCCTTAGAAGAAACACACTTTGCTTCTGAGAAAAGACCTCTCTTCTACTCTACTGTGTTTCCTATAGGGCCAGAACAGTGAGCTTGCTCAGAACAAAAGAACTGTGCTTTCTACACACACGGGCCATATCTCGTTCAACTCTGCTTAGGAATGTGGCAAGAACATTAGCTTCTCTTCAATCCAGTACACTGTACTTGCTGGGAACAGATGAGAGTGCTATTTGCACCGTGTATGGCAATGGGAGCACAATAGTGACTCTCCTTACCAGAAAACAACTCTTGCTCATAGGACCAAAAACTGCATGTGATTCAACTCCATTTCTGACTGGGAAACAAACACTAGCTCGCCTTAGAAGAAAGACACTCTGCTTTTGAGAAAAGACCACTCTTCTACTCTACTGTGTTTCCTATAGGGCCAGAACAGTGAGCTTGCTCAGAACAAAAGAACTGTGCTTCCTACACACACGGGCCATATCTCCTTCAACTCTGCTTAGGAATCTGGCAAGAACAGTAGCTTCTCTTCAGTCCAGTACACTGTACATGCTGGGAACAGACGCGAGTGCTATTTGCACTGTGTATGGCAATGGGAGCGCAATAGTGACTCTCCTTACCAGAAAAAAACTCTTGTTCATAGGACCAGAAACTGCATGTGATTCAACTCCATTTCTGACTGGGAAACAAACATTAGCTCGTCTTAGAAGAAACACACTCTGCTTTTGTGAAAAGACCACTCTTCTACTCTACTGTGTTTCCTAAATGCCAGAACAGTGAGCTTGCTCAGTAAAAAAGAACTGTGCTTCGTACACACACGATCCATAATTAGTTCAACTCTGCTTAGGAAACTGACAAGAACAGTACCTTCTCTTCAGTCCAGTACAGTGTACTTGCTGGGAACAGACGCGAGTGCTATTTGCACTGTGTATGGCAATGGGAGCGCAATAGTGACTCTCCTTACCAGAAAAAAACTCTTGCTCGTAGGACCAGAAACTGCATGTGATTCAACTCCATTTCTGACTGGGAAACAAGCACTTGCTCGCATAACGAGAAACACACTCTGCTTTTGAGAAAAGAGCACTCTTCTACTCTACTGTGTTTCCTATAGGGCCAGAACAGTGAGCTTGCTCAGAACAAAAGAACTGTGCTTCCTACACACACGGGCCATATCTAGTTCAACTCTGCTTAGGAAACTGACAAAAACAGTAGCTTCTCTTCATTCCAGTACACTGTACATGCTGGGAACAGACGCCAGTGCTATTTGCACTGTGTATGGCAATGGGATCGCAATAGTGACTGTCCTTACCAGAAAACAATGCTTGTTCCTAGGACCAAAAACTGCATGTGATTCAACTCCATTTCTGACTGGGAAACAAACACTAGCTCGCCTTAGAAGAAACACACTCTGCTTTTGTGAAAAGACCAGTCTTCTACTCTACTGTGTTTCCTATAGGTCCAGAAGAGTGAGCTTGCTCAGAACAAAGGAACTGTGCTTCCTACACACACGGGCCATATCTAGTTCAACTCTGCTTAGGAAACTGCCAGGAACAGTAGCTTCTCTTCAGTCCAGTACACTTTACTTGCTGGGAACAGACGAGAGTGCTAATTGCACCGTGTATGGCAATGGGAGCACAATAGTGACTCTCCTTACCAGAAAACAACTCTTGCTCGTAGGACCAAAAACTGCATGTGATTCAACTCCATTTCAGACTGGGAAACAAACACTAGCTCGCCTAGGAAGAAACACACTCTGCTTTGGCGAAAAGACCACTCTTCTACTCTACTGTGTTTCCTATAGGGCCAGAACAGTGAGCTTGCTCTGAAAAAAAGAACTGTGCTTCCTACACACACGGGCCATATCTAGTTCAACTCTGCTTAGGAAACTGACAAGAACAGTAGCTTCTCTTCATTCCAGTACACTGTACATGCTGGGAACAGACGCGAGTGCTATTTGCACTGTGTATGGCAATGGGAGCGCAATAGTGACTCTCCTTACCAGAAAACAACTCTTGCTCATAGGACAGAAACTGCATGTGATTCAACTCCATTTCTGACTGGGAAACAAACACTAGCTCACCTTAGGAGAAACACACTCTGCTTTTGAGAAAAGACCACTCTTCTACTCTACTGTTTCCTATAGGGCCAGAACAGTGAGCTTGCTCAGAACAAAAGAACTGTGCTTCCTACACACACGGGCCATATCTAGTTCAACTCTGCTTAGGAAACTGACAAGAACAGTATCTTCTCTTCATTCCAGTACAGTGTCCTTGCTGGGAAGAGACGGGAGTGCTATTTGCACTGTGTATGGCAATGGGAGGGCAATATTGACTCTCCTTACCAGAAAACAACTCTTGATCATAGGACCAAAAACTGCATGTGATTCAACACCATTTCTGACTGGGAAACATACACTAGCTCGTCTTAGAAGAAACACACTCTGCTTTTGTGAAAAGACCACTCTTCTACTCTACTGTGTTTCCTAAAGGCCAGAACAGTGGGCTTGCTCAGTACAAAAGAACTGTGCTTCCTACACACGAGCCATAACTAGTTCAACTCTGCTTAGGAAACTGACAAGAACAGTAGCTTCTCTTTAGTCCAGTACACTCTACTTGCTGGGAACAGACGCGAGTGCTATTTGCACTGTGTATGGCAATGGGAGCGCAATAGTGACTCTCCTTACCAGAAAACAACTCTTGCGCGTAGGACCAAAAACTGCATGTGATTCAACTCCATTTCTGACTGGGAAACAAACACTAGCTCGCCTTACAAGAAACACATTCTGCTTTTGAGAAAAGACCACTCTTCTACTCTACTGTGTTTCCTATAGGGCCAGAACAGTGAGCTTGCTCAGAACAAAAGAACTGTGCTTCCTACACACACGGGCCATATCTAGTTCAACTCTGCTTAGGAAACTGACAAGAACAGTAGCTTCTCTTCAGTCCAGTACACTGTACATGCTGGGAACAAACGAGAGTGCTATTTGCACTGTGTATGGCAATGGGAGCTCAATAGTCAATCTCCTTACCAGAAAACAACTCTTGCTCGTAGGACCAGAAACTGCATGTGGTTCAACTCCATTTCTGACTGGGAAACAAACACTAGCTTTCCTTACGAGAAACACACTCTGCTTTTGAGAAAAGAGCACTCTTCTACTCTACTGTGTTTCCTATAGGGCCAGAACAGTGAGCTTGCTCAGAACAAAAGAACTGTGTTTCCTACACACACGGACCATATCTAGTTCAACTCTGCTTAGGAAACTGACAAGAACAGTAGCTTCCCTTCAGTCCAGTACACTGTACTTGCTGGGAACAGACGCGAGTGCTATTTGCACTGTATATGGCAATGGGAGCTCAATAGTCAATCTCTTTACCAGAAAACAACTCTTGCTCGTAGGACCAAAAACTGCATGTGATTCAACTCCATTTCTGACTGGGAAACAAACTCTAGCTTGCCTTACAAAAAACACACTCTGCTTTTGAGTAAAGAGCATTCTTCTTCTCTACTGTGTTTCCTATAGGGCCAGAACAGTGAGCTTGCTCAGAACAAAAGAACTGTGCTTCCTACACACGGGCCATATCTAGTTCAACTCTGCTTAGGAAACTGACAAGAACAGTAGCTTCTCTTCAGTCAAGTACACTGTACTTGCTGGGAACAGACGCGAGTGCTATTTGCACTGTGTATGGCAATGGGAGCGCAATAATGACTCTCCTTACCAGAAAACAACTCTTGCTTGTAGGACCAAAAACTGCATGTGATTCAACTCCATTTCTGACTGGAAAACAACCACTAGCTCTCCTTAGAAGAAACACACTCTGCTTTTGAGAAAAGACCACTCTTCTACTCTACTGTGTTTCCTATAGTGTCAGAACAGTGAGCTTGTTCAGAACAAAAGAACTGTGCTTCCTACACACACGGGTCATATCTCGTTCAACTCTGCTTAGGAATCTGGCAAGAACAGTAGCTTCTCTTCAGTCCAGTACACTGTACATGCTGGGAACAGACGCGAGTGCTATTTGCACTGTGTATGGCAATGGGAGCGCAATAGTGACTCTCCTTACCAGAAAAAAACTCTTGCTCGTAGGACCAGAAACTGCATGTGATTCAACTCCATTTCTGACTGGGAAACAAGCACTTGCTCGCCTAATGAGAAACACACTCTGCTTTTGAGAAAAGAGCACTCTTCTACTCTACTGTGTTTCCTATAGGGCCAGAACAGTGAGCTTGCTCAGAACAAAAGAACTGTGCTTCCTACACACACAGGCCATATCTAGTTCAACTCTGCTTAGGAAACTGACAAGAACAGTAGCTTCTCTTCATTCCAGTACACTGTACATGCTGGGAACAGACGCGAGTGCTATTTGCACTGTGTATGGCAATGGGATTGCAATAGTGACTCTCCTTACCAGAAAACAACTCTTGCTCGTAGCAAAAGAAACTGCATGTGATTCAACTCCATTTCTGACTGGAAAACAACCACTAGCTCGCCTTAGAAGAAACACACTCTGCTTCTGAGAAAAGACCTCTCTTCTACTCTACTGTGTTTCCTATAGGGCCAGAACAGTGAGCTTGCTCAGAACAAAAGAACTGTGCTTTCTGCACACACGGGCCATATCTCGTTCAACTCTGCTTAGGAATGTGGCAAGAACATTAGCTTCTCTTCAATCCAGTACACTGTACTTGCTGGGAACAGATGAGAGTGCTATTTGCACCGTGTATGGCAATGGGAGCACAATAGTGACTCTCCTTACCAGAAAACAACTCTTGCTCATAGGACCAAAAACTGCATGTGATTCAACTCCATTTCTGACTGGGAAACAAACACTAGCTCGCCTTAGAAGAAAGACACTCTGCTTTTGAGAAAAGACCACTCTTCTACTCTACTGTGTTTCCTATAGGGCCAGAACAGTGAGCTTGCTCAGAACAAAAGAACTGTGCTTCCTACACACACGGGCCATATCTCGTTCAACTCTGCTTAGGAATCTGGCAAGAACAGTAGCTTCTCTTCAGTCCAGTACACTGTACATGCTGGGAACAGACGCGAGTGCTATTTGCACTGTGTATGGCAATGGGAGCGCAATAGTGACTCTCCTTACCAGAAAAAAACTCTTGTTCATAGGAACAGAAACTGCATGTGATTCAACTCCATTTCTGACTGGGAAACAAACATTAGCTCGTCTTAGAAGAAACACACTCTGCTTTTGTGAAAAGACCACTCTTCTACTCTACTGTGTTTCCTAAAGGCCAGAACAGTGAGCTTGCTCAGTAAAAAAGAACTGTGCTTCGTACACACACGATCCATAATTAGTTCAACTCTGCTTAGGAAACTGACAAGAACAGTACCTTCTCTTCAGTCCAGTACAGTGTACTTGCTGGGAACAGACGCGAGTGCTATTTGCACTGTGTATGGCAATGGGAGCGCAATAGTGACTCTCCTTACCAGAAAAAAACTCTTGCTCGTAGGACCAGAAACTGCATGTGATTCAACTCCATTTCTGACTGGGAAACAAGCACTTGCTCGCATAACGAGAAACACACTCTGCTTTTGAGAAAAGAGCACTCTTCTACTCTACTGTGTTTCCTATAGGGCCAGAACAGTGAGCTTGCTCAGAACAAAAGAACTGTGCTTCCTACACACACGGGCCATATCTAGTTCAACTCTGCTTAGGAAACTGACAAAAACAGTAGCTTCTCTTCATTCCAGTACACTGTACATGCTGGGAACAGACGCCAGTGCTATTTGCACTGTGTATGGCAATGGGATCGCAATAGTGACTGTCCTTACCAGAAAACAACTCTTGCTCGTAGCACCAGAAACTGCATGCGATTCAACTCCATTTCTGACTGGGAAACAAACACTAGCTCTCCTTACGAGAAACACCCTCTGCTTTTGAGAAAAGAGCACTCTTCTACTCTACTGTGTTTCCTATAGGGCCAGAACAGTGAGCTTGCTCAGAACAAAAGAAATGTGCTTCCTACACACACGGGCCATATCTAGTTCAACTCTGCTTAGGAAACTGACAAGAACAGTAGCTTCTCTGCAGTCCAGTACACTGTACATGCTGGGAACAGACGCGAGTGCTATTTGCACTGTGTATGGCAATGGGATCGCAATAGGGACTCTCCTTACCAGAAAACAACTCTTGCTCGTAGGACCAGAAACTGCATGTGAATCAACTCCATTTCTGACTGGGAAACAAACCCTAGCTTGCCTTACGAGAAACACACTCTGCTTTAGATAAAAGACCACTCTTCTACTCTACTGTGTTTCCTATAGGGCCAGAACAGTGAGCTTGCTCAGAACAAAAGAACTGTGCTTCCTACACACACGGGCCATATCTAGTTCAACTCTGCTTAGGAAACTGACAAGAACAGTAGCTTCTCTTCAGTCCACTACACTGTACATGCTGGGAACAGACGCGAGTGCTCTTTGCACTGTGTATGGCAATGGGAGCGCAATAGTGAATCTTTTTCTCAGAAAACAACTCTGGCTCGTAGGACAAAAAAGTGCATGTGATTGAACTCCATTTCTGACTGGGAAACAAACACTAGCTCGCCTTAGAAGAAACACACTCTGCTTTTGAGAAAAGACCACTCTTCTACTCTACTGTGTTTCCTATAGGGTCAGAACAGTGAGCTTGTTCAGAACAAAAGAACTGTGCTTCCTACACACACGGGCCATATCTCGTTCAACTCTGCTTAGGAATCTGGCAAGAACAGTAGCTTCTCTTCAGTCCAGTACACTGTACATGCTGGGAACAGACGCGAGTGCTATTTGCACTGTGTATGGAAATGGGAGCGCAATAGTGACTCTCCTTACCAGAAAAAAACTCTTGCTCGTAGGACCAGAAACTGCATGTGATTCAACTCCATTTCTGACTGGGAAACAAGCACTTGCTCGCCTAATGAGAAACACACTCTGCTTTTGAGAAAAGAGCACTCTTCTACTCTACTGTGTTTCCTATAGGGCCAGAACAGTGAGTTTGCTCAGAACAAAAGAACTGTGCTTCCTACACACACGGGCCATATCTAGTTCAACTCTGCTTAGGAAACTGACAAGAACAGTAGCTTCTCTTCATTCCAGTACACTGTACATGCTGGGAACAGACGCGAGTGCTATTTGCACTGTGTATGGCAATGGGATCGCAATACTGACTCTCCTTACCAGAAAACAACTCTTGCTCGTAGCACAAGAAACTGCATGTGATTCAACTCCATTTCTGACTGGAAAACAACCACTAGCTCGCCTTAGAAGAAACACACTCTGCTTCTGAGAAAAGACCTCTCTTCTACTCTACTGTGTTTCCTATAGGGCCAGAACAGTGAGCTTGCTCAGAACAAAAGAACTGTGCTTCCTACACACACGGGCCATATCTCGTTCAACTCTGCTTTGGAATGTGGCAAGAACATTAGCTTCTCTTCAATCCAGTACACTGTACTTGCTGGGAACAGATGAGAGTGCTATTTGCACCGTGTATGGCAATGGGAGCACAATAGTGACTCTCCTTACCAGAAAACAACTCTTGCTCATAGGACCAAAAACTGCATGTGATTCAACTCCATTTCTGACTGGGAAACAAACACTAGCTCGCCTTAGAAGAAAGACACTCTGCTTTTGAGAAAAGACCACTCTTCTACTGTACTGTGTTTCCTATAGGGCCAGAACAGTGAGCTTGCTCAGAACAAAAGAACTGTGCTTCCTACACACACGGGCCACTCTGCTTAGGAATCTGGCAAGAACAGTAGCTTCTCTTCAGTCCAGTACACTGTACATGCTGGGAACAGACGCGAGTGCTATTTGCACTGTGTATGGCAATGGGAGCGCAATAGTGACTCTCCTTACCAGAAAAAAACTCTTGCTCGTAGGACCAGAAACTGCATGTGATTCAACTCCATTTCTGACTGGGAAACAAACATTAGCTCGTCTTAGAAGAAACACACTCTGCTTTTGTGAAAAGACCACTCTTCTACTCTACTGTGTTTCCTAAAGGCCAGAACAGTGAGCTTGCTCAGTAAAAAAGAACTGTGCTTCGTACACACACGATCCATAATTAGTTCAACTCTGCTTAGGAAACTGACAAGAACAGTACCTTCTCTTCAGTCCAGTACAGTGTACTTGCTGGGAACAGACGCGAGTGCTATTTGCACTGTGTATGGCAATGGAAGCGCAATAGTGACTCTCCTTACCAGAAAACAACTCTTGCTCATAGGACCAAAAACTGCTTGTGATTCAACTCCATTTCGGACTGGGAAACAAACACTAGCTCGCCTTAGAAGAAACACACTCTGCTTTTGAGAAAAGACCACTCTTCTACTCTACTGTGTTTCCTATAGGGTCAGAACAGTGAGCTTGTTCAGAACAAAAGAACTGTGCTTCCTACACACACGGGCCATATCTCGTTCAACTCTGCTTAGGAATCTGGCAAGAACAGTAGCTTCTCTTAAGTCCAGTACACTGTACATGCTGGGAACAGACGCAAGTGCTATTTGCACTGTGTATGGCAATGGGAGCGCAATAGTGACTCTCCTTACCAGAAAAAAACTCTTGCTCGAAGGACCAGAAACTGCATGTGATTCAACTCCATTTCTGACTGGGAAACAAGCACTTGCTCGCATAACGAGAAACACACTCTGCTTTTGAGAAAAGAGCACTCTTCTACTCTACTGTGTTTCCTATAGGGCCAGAACAGTGAGCTTGCTCAGAACAAAAGAACTGTGCTTCCTACACACACGGGCCATATCTAGTTCAACTCTGCTTAGGAAACTGACAAGAACCGTAGCTTCTCTTCATTCCAGTACACTGTACATGCTGGGAACAGACGCGAGTGCTATTTGCACTGTGTATGGCAATGGGATCGCAATAGTGACTCTCCTTACCAGAAAACAACTCTTGCTTGTAGCACCAGAAACTGCATGTGATTCAACTCCATTTCTGACTGGGAAACAAACACTAGCTCTCCTTACGAGAAACACCCTCTGCTTTTGAGAAAAGAGCACTCTTCTACTCTACTGTGTTTCCTATAGGGCCAGAACAGTGAGCTTGCTCAGAACAAAAGAAATGTGCTTCCTACACACACGGATCATATCTAGTTCAACTCTGCTTAGGAAACTGTCAAAAACAGTAGCTTCTCTTCAGTCCAGTACACTGTACTTGCTGGGAACAGACGCGAGTGCTATTTGCACTGTGTATGGCAATGGGAGCGCAATAATGACTCTCCTTACCAGAAAAAAACTCTTGCTTGTAGGACCAAAAACTGCATGTGATTCAACTCAATTTTTTACTGGAAAACAACCACTAGCTCGCCTTAGAAGAAACACACTCTGCTTCTGAGAAAAGACCACTCTTCTACTCTACTGTGTTTCCTATAGGGCCAGAACAGTGAGCTTGCTCAGAACAAAAGAACTGTGCTTCCTACACACACGAGCCATAACTAGTTCAACTCTGCTTAGGAAACTGACAAGAACAGTAGCTTCTCTTCAGTGCAGTACACTGTACTTGCTGGGAACAGACGCGAGTGCTATTTGCACTGTGTATGGCAATGGGAGGGCAATATTGACTCTCCTTACCAGAAAACATCTCTTTCTCGTAGGACCAAAAACTGCATGTGATTCAACTCCATTTCTGACTGGGAAACAAACACTAGCTCGCCTTAGAAGAAACATACTCTGCTTTTGAGAAAAGACCACTCTTCTACTGTACTGTGTTTCCTATAGGGCCAGAATAGTGAGCTTGCTCAGAACAAAAGAACTGTGTTTCCTACACACACAGGCCATATCTAGTTCAACTCTGCTTAGGAAACTGACAAGAACAGTAGCTTCCCTTCAGTCCAGTACACTGTACTTGCTGGGAACAGACGCGAGTGCTATTTGCACTGTATATGGCAATGGGAGCTCAATAGTCAATCTCTTTACCAGAAAACAACTCTTGCTCGTAGGACCAAAAACTGCATGTGATTCAACTCCATTTCTGACTGGGAAAAAAACACTAGCTTGCCTTACAAAAAACACACTCTGCTTTTGAGTAAAGAGCATTCTTCTTCTCTACTGTGTTTCCTATAGGGCCAGAACAGTGAGCTTGCTCAGAACAAAAGAACTGTGCTTCCTACACACGGGCCATATCTAGTTCAACTCTGCTTAGGAAACTGACAAGAACAGTAGCTTCTCTTCAGTCCAGTACACTGTACTTGCTGGGAACAGACGCGAGTGCTATTTGCACTGGGTATGTCAATGGGAGCACATTAGTGACTCTCCTTACCAGAAAACAATGCTTGCTCATAGGACCAAAAACTGCATGTGATTCAACTCCATTTCTGACTGGGAAACAAACACTAGCTCGCCTTAGAAGAAACACACTCTGCTTTTGTGAAAAGACCAGTCTTCTATTCTACTGTGTTTCCTATAGGTCCAGAAGAGTGAGCTTGCTCAGAACAAAGGAACTGTGCTTCCTACACACACGGGCCATATCTAGTTCAACTCTGCTTAGGAAACTGACAAGAACTGTAGCTTCTCTTCAGTCCAGTACACTGTACTTGCTGGGAACAGACGCGAGTGCTATTTGCACTGTGTATGGCAATGGGAGCACAATAATGACTCTCCTTACCAGAAAACAACTCTTGCTTGTAGGACCAAAAACTGCATGTGATTCAACTCGATTTCTGACTGGAAAACAACCACAAGCTCGCCTTAGAAGAAACACACTCTGCTTCTGAGAAAAGACCACTCTTCTACTCTACTGTGTTTCCTATAGGGCCAGAACAGTGAGCTTGCTCAGAACAAAAGAACTGTGCTTCCTACACACGGGCCATATCACGTTCAACTCTGCTTAGGAATGTGGCAAGAACAGTAGCTTCTCTTCAGTCCAGTACACTTCACTTGCTGGGAACAGACGAGAGTGCTATTTGCACCGTGTATGGCAATGGGAGCACAATAGTGACTCTCCTTACCAGAAAACAACTCTTGCTCGTAGGACCAAAAACTGCATGTGATTCAACTCCATTTCTGACTGGGAAACAAACACTAGCTCGCCTAGGAAGAAACACACTCTGCTTTGGAGAAAAGACCACTCTTCTACTCTACTGTGTTTCCTATAGGGCCAGAACAGTGAGCTTGCTCAGAAGAAAAGAACTGTGCTTCCTACACACACGGGCCATATCTAGTTCAACTCTGCTTAGGAAACTGACAAGAACAGTAGCTTCTCTTCATTCCAGTACACTGTACATGCTGGGAACAGACGCGAGTGCTATTTGCACTGTGTATGGCAATGGGAGCGCAATAGTGACTCTCCTTACCAGAAAACAACTCTTGCTCATAGGACAGAAACTGCATGTGATTCAACTCCATTTCTGACTGGGAAACAAACACTAGCTCGCCTTACGAGAAACACACTCTGCTTTTGAGAAAAGACCACTCTTCTACTCTACTGTTTCCTATAGGGCCAGAACAGTGAGCTTGCTCAGAACCAAAGAACTGTGCTTCCTACACACACGGGCCATATCTAGTTCAACTCTGCTTAGGAAACTGACAAGAACAGTATCTTCTCTTCATTCCAGTACAGTGTACTTGCTGGGAACAGACGGGAGTGCTATTTGCACTGTGTATGGCAATGGGAGGGCAATATTGACTCTCCTTACCAGAAAAAAACTCTTGCTCATAGGACCAAAAACTGCATGTGATTCAACTCCATTTCTGACTGGGAAACAAACACTAGCTCGTCTTAGAAGAAACACACTCTGCTTTTGTGAAAAGACCACTCTTCTACTCTACTGTGTTTCCTAAAGGCCAGAACAGTGAGCTTGCTCAGTACAAAAGAACTGTGCTTCCTACACACACGAGCCATAACTAGTTCAACTCTGCTTAGGAAACTGACAAGAACAGTAGCTTCTCTTCAGTCCAGTACACTGTACTTGCTGGGAACAGACGCGAGTGCTATTTGCACTGTGTATGGCAATGGGAGCGCAATAGTGACTCTCCTTACCAGAAAACAACTCTTGCGCGTAGGACCAAAAACTGCATGTGATTCAACTCCATTTCTGACTGGGAAACAAACACTAGCTCGCCTTAGAAGAAACACACTCTGCTTTTGAGAAAAGACCACTCTTCTACTCTACTGTGTTTCCTATAGGGTCAGAACAGTTACTTGTTCAGAAAAAAAGAACTGTGCTTCCTACACACACGGGCCATATCTCGTTCAACTCTGCTTAGGAATCTGGCAAGAACAGTAGCTTCTCTTCAGTCCAGTACACTGTACATGCTGGGAACAGACGGAGTGCTATTTGCACTGTGTATGGCAATGGGAGCGCAATAGTGACTCTCCTTACCAGAAAACAACTCTTGCTCATAGGACAGAAACTGCATGTGATTCAACTCCATTTCTGACTGGGAAACAAACACTAGCTCACCTTAGGAGAAACACACTCTGCTTTTGAGAAAAGACCACTCTTCTACTCTACTGTTTCCTATAGGGCCAGAACAGTGAGCTTGCTCAGAACAAAAGAACTGTGCTTCCTACACACACGGGCCATATCTAGTTCAACTCTGCTTAGGAAACTGACAAGAACAGTATCTTCTCTTCATTCCAGTACAGTGTACTTGCTGGGAAGAGACGGGAGTGCTATTTGCACTGTGTATGGCAATGGGAGGGCAATATTGACTCTCCTTACCAGAAAACAACTCTTGATCATAGGACCAAAAACTGCATGTGATTCAACACCATTTCTGACTGGGAAACATACACTAGCTCGTCTTAGAAGAAACACACTCTGCTTTTGTGAAAAGACCACTCTTCTACTCTACTGTGTTTCCTAAAGTCCAGAACAGTGAGCTTGCTCAGAACAAAAGAACTGTGCTTCCTACACACACGAGCCATAACTAGTTCAACTCTGCTTAGGAAACTGACAAGAACAGTAGCTTCTCTTCAGTCAAGTACACTGTACTTGCTGGGAACAGACACGAGTGCTATTTGCACTGTGTATGGCATTGGGAGCGCAATAATGACTCTCCTTACCAGAAAACAACTCTTGCTTGTAGGACCAAAAACTGCATGTGATTCAACTCCATTTCTGACTGGAAAACAACCACTAGCTCTCCTTAGAAGAAACACACTCTGCTTTTGAGAAAAGACCACTCTTCTACTCTACTGTGTTTCCTATAGTGTCAGAACAGTGAGCTTGTTCAGAACAAAAGAACTGTGCTTCTTACACACACGGGTCATATCTCGTTCAACTCTGCTTAGGAATCTGTCAAGAACAGTAGCTTCTCTTCAGTCCAGTACACTGTACATGCTGGGAACAGACGCGAGTGCTATTTGCACTGTGTATGGCAATGGGAGCGCAATAGTGACTCTCCTTACCAGAAAAAAACTCTTGCCCGTAGGACCAGAAACTGCATGTGATTCAACTCCATTTCTGACTGGGAAACAAGCACTTGCTCGCCTAATGAGAAACACACTCTGCTTTTGAGAAAAGAGCACTCTTCTACTCTACTGTGTTTCCTATAGGGCCAGAACAGTGAGCTTGCTCAGAACAAAAGAACTGTGCTTCCTACACACACGGGCCATATCTAGTTCAACTCTGCTTAGGAAACTGACAAGAACAGTAGCTTCTCTTCATTCCAGTACACTGTACATGCTGGGAACAGACGCGAGTGCTATTTGCACTGTGTATGGCAATGGGATTGCAATAGTGACTCTCCTTACCAGAAAACAACTCTTGCTCGTAGCACAAGAAACTGCATGTGATTCAACTCCATTTCTGACTGGAAAACAACCACTAGCTCGCCTTAGAAGAAACACACTCTGCTTCTGAGAAAAGACCTCTCTTCTACTCTACTGTGTTTCCTATAGGGCCAGAACAGTGAGCTTGCTCAGAACAAAAGAACTGTGCTTTCTACACACACGGGCCATATCTCGTTCAACTCTGCTTAGGAATGTGGCAAGAACATTAGCTTCTCTTCAATCCAGTACACTGTACTTGCTGGGAACAGATGAGAGTGCTATTTGCACCGTGTATGGCAATGGGAGCACAATAGTGACTCTCCTTACCAGAAAACAACTCTTGCTCATAGGACCAAAAACTGCATGTGATTCAACTCCATTTCTGACTGGGAAACAAACACTAGCTCGCCTTAGAAGAAAGACACTCTGCTTTTGAGAAAAGACCACTCTTCTACTCTACTGTGTTTCCTATAGGGCCAGAACAGTGAGCTTGCTCAGAACAAAAGAACTGTGCTTCCTACACACACGGGCCATATCTCGTTCAACTCTGCTTAGGAATCTGGCAAGAACAGTAGCTTCTCTTCAGTCCAGTACACTGTACATGCTGGGAACAGACGCGAGTGCTATTTGCACTGTGTATGGCAATGGGAGCGCAATAGTGACTCTCCTTACCAGAAAAAAACTCTTGTTCATAGGACCAGAAACTGCATGTGATTCAACTCCATTTCTGACTGGGAAACAAACATTAGCTCGTCTTAGAAGAAACACACTCTGCTTTTGTGAAAAGACCACTCTTCTACTCTACTGTGTTTCCTAAAGGCCAGAACAGTGAGCTTGCTCAGTAAAAAAGAACTGTGCTTCGTACAC
This sequence comes from Peromyscus eremicus, assembly GCF_949786415.1. Taxonomy (NCBI): domain Eukaryota; kingdom Metazoa; phylum Chordata; class Mammalia; order Rodentia; family Cricetidae; genus Peromyscus; species Peromyscus eremicus. Next base: position 460,712 of record NW_026734408.1, read on the forward strand.
ACACGATCCATAATTAGTTCAACTCTGCTTAGGAAACTGACAAGAACAGTACCTTCTCTTCAGTCCAGTACAGTGTACTTGCTGGGAACAGACGCGAGTGCTATTTGCACTGTGTATGGCAATGGGAGCGCAATAGTGACTCTCCTTACCAGAAAAAAACTCTTGCTCGTAGGACCAGAAACTGCATGTGATTCAACTCCATTTCTGACTGGGAAACAAGCACTTGCTCGCATAACGAGAAACACACTCTGCTTTTGAGAAAAGAGCACTCTTCTACTCTACTGTGTTTCCTATAGGGCCAGAACAGTGAGCTTGCTCAGAACAAAAGAACTGTGCTTCCTACACACACGGGCCATATCTAGTTCAACTCTGCTTAGGAAACTGACAAAAACAGTAGCTTCTCTTCATTCCAGTACACTGTACATGCTGGGAACAGACGCCAGTGCTATTTGCACTGTGTATGGCAATGGGATCGCAATAGTGACTGTCCTTACCAGAAAACAACTCTTGCTCGTAGCACCAGAAACTGCATGCGATTCAACTCCATTTCTGACTGGGAAACAAACACTAGCTCTCCTTACGAGAAACACCCTCTGCTTTTGAGAAAAGAGCACTCTTCTACTCTACTGTGTTTCCTATAGGGCCAGAACAGTGAGCTTGCTCAGAACAAAAGAACTGTGCTTCCTACACACACGGGCCATATCTAGTTCAACTCTGCTTAGGAAACTGACAAGAACAGTAGCTTCTCTTCAGTCCAGTACACTGTACATGCTGGGAACAGACGCGAGTGCTATTTGCACTGTGTATGGCAATGGGATCGCAATAGGGACTCTCCTTACCAGAAAACAACTCTTGCTCGTAGGACCAGAAACTGCATGTGAATCAACTCCATTTCTGACTGGGAAACAAACCCTAGCTTGCCTTACGAGAAACACACTCTGCTTTAGATAAAAGACCACTCTTCTACTCTGCTGTGTTTCCTATAGGGCCAGAACAGTGAGCTTGCTCAGAACAAAAGAACTGTGCTTCCTACACACACGGGCCATATCTAGTTCAACTCTGCTTAGGAAACTGACAAGAACAGTAGCTTCTCTTCAGTCCACTACACTGTACATGCTGGGAACAGACGCGAGTGCTCTTTGCACTGTGTATGGCAATGGGAGCGCAATAGTGAATCTTTTTCTCAGAAAACAACTCTGGCTCGTAGGACAAAAAAGTGCATGTGATTGAACTCCATTTCTGACTGGGAAACAAACACTAGCTCTCCTTAGAAGAAACACACTCTGCTTTTGAGAAAAGACCACTCTTCTACTCTACTGTGTTTCCTATAGGGTCAGAACAGTGAGCTTGTTCAGAACAAAAGAACTGTGCTTCCTACACACACGGGCCATATCTCGTTCAACTCTGCTTAGGAATCTGGCAAGAACAGTAGCTTCTCTTCAGTCCAGTACACTGTACATGCTGGGAACAGACGCGAGTGCTATTTGCACTGTGTATGGCAATGGGAGCGCAATAGTGACTCTCCTTACCAGAAAAAAACTCTTGCTCGTAGGACCAGAAACTGCATGTGATTCAACTCCATTTCTGACTGGGAAACAAGCACTTGCTCGCCTAATGAGAAACACACTCTGCTTTTGAGAAAAGAGCACTCTTCTACTCTACTGTGTTTCCTATAGGGCCAGAACAGTGAGTTTGCTCAGAACAAAAGAACTGTGCTTCCTACACACACGGGCCATATCTAGTTCAACTCTGCTTAGGAAACTGACAAGAACAGTAGCTTCTCTTCATTCCAGTACACTGTACATGCTGGGAACAGACGCGAGTGCTATTTGCACTGTGTATGGCAATGGGATCGCAATACTGACTCTCCTTACCAGAAAACAACTCTTGCTCGTAGCACAAGAAACTGCATGTGATTCAACTCCATTTCTGACTGGAAAACAACCACTAGCTCGCCTTAGAAGAAACACACTCTGCTTCTGAGAAAAGACCTCTCTTCTACTCTACTGTGTTTCCTATAGGGCCAGAACAGTGAGCTTGCTCAGAACAAAAGAACTGTGCTTCCTACACACACGGGCCATATCTCGTTCAACTCTGCTTTGGAATGTGGCAAGAACATTAGCTTCTCTTCAATCCAGTACACTGTACTTGCTGGGAACAGATGAGAGTGCTATTTGCACCGTGTATGGCAATGGGAGCACAATAGTGACTCTCCTTACCAGAAAACAACTCTTGCTCATAGGACCAAAAACTGCATGTGATTCAACTCCATTTCTGACTGGGAAACAAACACTAGCTCGCCTTAGAAGAAAGACACTCTGCTTTTGAGAAAAGACCACTCTTCTACTGTACTGTGTTTCCTATAGGGCCAGAACAGTGAGCTTGCTCAGAACAAAAGAACTGTGCTTCCTACACACACGGGCCACTCTGCTTAGGAATCTGGCAAGAACAGTAGCTTCTCTTCAGTCCAGTACACTGTACATGCTGGGAACAGACGCGAGTGCTATTTGCACTGTGTATGGCAATGGGAGCGCAATAGTGGCTCTCCTTACCAGAAAAAAACTCTTGTTCATAGGACCAGAAACTGCATGGGATTCAACTCCATTTCTGACTGGGAAACAAACATTAGCTCGTCTTAGAAGAAACACACTCTGCTTTTGTGAAAAGACCACTCTTCTACTCTACTGTGTTTCCTAAAGGCCAGAACAGTGAGCTTGCTCAGTAAAAAAGAACTGTGCTTCGTACACACACGATCCATAATTAGTTCAACTCTGCTTAGGAAACTGACAAGAACAGTACCTTCTCTTCAGTCCAGTACAGTGTACTTGCTGGGAACAGACGCGAGTGCTATTTGCACTGTGTATGGCAATGGAAGCGCAATAGTGACTCTCCTTACCAGAAAACAACTCTTGCTCATAGGACCAAAAACTGCTTGTGATTCAACTCCATTTCGGACTGGGAAACAAACACTAGCTCGCCTTAGAAGAAACACACTCTGCTTTTGAGAAAAGACCACTCTTCTACTCTACTGTGTTTCCTATAGGGTCAGAACAGTGAGCTTGTTCAGAACAAAAGAACTGTGCTTCCTACACACACGGGCCATATCTCGTTCAACTCTGCTTAGGAATCTGGCAAGAACAGTAGCTTCTCTTAAGTCCAGTACACTGTACATGCTGGGAACAGACGCAAGTGCTATTTGCACTGTGTATGGCAATGGGAGCGCAATAGTGACTCTCCTTACCAGAAAAAAACTCTTGCTCGAAGGACCAGAAACTGCATGTGATTCAACTCCATTTCTGACTGGGAAACAAGCACTTGCTCGCATAACGAGAAACACACTCTACTTTTGAGAAAAGAGCACTCTTCTACTCTACTGTGTTTCCTATAGAGCCAGAACAGTGAGCTTGCTCAGAACAAAAGAACTGTGCTTCCTACACACACGGGCCATATCTAGTTCAACTCTGCTTAGGAAACTGACAAGAACCGTAGCTTCTCTTCATTCCAGTACACTGTACATGCTGGGAACAGACGCGAGTGCTATTTGCACTGTGTATGGCAATGGGATCGCAATAGTGACTCTCCTTACCAGAAAACAACTCTTGCTCGTAGCACCAGAAACTGCATGTGATTCAACTCCATTTCTGACTGGGAAACAAACACTAGCTCTCCTTACGAGAAACACCCTCTGCTTTTGAGAAAAGAGCACTCTTCTACTCTACTGTGTTTCCTATAGGGCCAGAACAGTGAGGTTGCTCAGAACAAAAGAAATGTGCTTCCTACACACACGGATCATATCTAGTTCAACTCTGCTTAGGAAACTGTCAAGAACAGTAGCTTCTCTTCAGTCCAGTACACTGTACTTGCTGGGAACAGACGCGAGTGCTATTTGCACTGTGTATGGCAATGGGAGCGCAATAATGACTCTCCTTACCAGAAAACAACTCTTGCTTGTAGGACCAAAAACTGCATGTGATTCAACTCAATTTTTTACTGGAAAACAACCACTAGCTCGCCTTAGAAGAAACACACTCTGCTTCTGAGAAAAGACCACTCTTCTACTCTACTGTGTTTCCTATAGGGCCAGAACAGTGAGCTTGCTCAGAACAAAAGAACTGTGCTTCCTACACACACGAGCCATAACTAGTTCAACTCTGCTTAGGAAACTGACAAGAACAGTAGCTTCTCTTCAGTGCAGTACACTGTACTTGCTGGGAACAGACGCGAGTGCTATTTGCACTGTGTATGGCAATGGGAGGGCAATATTGACTCTCCTTACCAGAAAACATCTCTTTCTCGTAGGACCAAAAACTGCATGTGATTCAACTCCATTTCTGACTGGGAAACAAACACTAGCTCGCCTTAGAAGAAACATACTCTGCTTTTGAGAAAAGACCACTCTTCTACTGTACTGTGTTTCCTATAGGGCCAGAATAGTGAGCTTGCTCAGAACAAAAGAACTGTGTTTCCTACACACACGGGCCATATCTAGTTCAACTCTGCTTAGGAAACTGACAAGATCAGTAGCTTCCCTTCAGTCCAGTACACTGTACTTGCTGGGAACAGACGCGAGTGCTATTTGCACTGTATATGGCAATGGGAGCTCAATAGTCAATCTCTTTACCAGAAAACAACTCTTGCTCGTAGGACCAAAAACTGCATGTGATTCAACTCCATTTCTGACTGGGAAAAAAACACTAGCTTGCCTTACAAAAAACACACTCTGCTTTTGAGTAAAGAGCATTCTTCTTCTCTACTGTGTTTCCTATAGGGCCAGAACAGTGAGCTTGCTCAGAACAAAAGAACTGTGCTTCCTACACACGGGCCATATCTAGTTCAACTCTGCTTAGGAAACTGACAAGAACAGTAGCTTCTCTTCAGTCCAGTACACTGTACTTGCTGGGAACAGACGCGAGTGCTATTTGCACTGGGTATGTCAATGGGAGCACATTAGTGACTCTCCTTACCAGAAAACAATGCTTGCTCATAGGACCAAAAACTGCATGTGATTCAACTCCATTTCTGACTGGGAAACAAACACTAGCTCGCCTTAGAAGAAACACACTCTGCTTTTGTGAAAAGACCAGTCTTCTATTCTACTGTGTTTCCTATAGGTCCAGAAGAGTGAGCTTGCTCAGAACAAAGGAACTGTGCTTCCTACACACACGGGCCATATCTAGTTCAACTCTGCTTAGGAAACTGACAAGAACAGTAGCTTCTCTTCAGTCCAGTACACTGTACTTGCTGGGAACAGACGCGAGTGCTATTTGCACTGTGTATGGCAATGGGAGCGCAATAATGACTCTCCTTACCAGAAAAAAACTCTTGCTTGTAGGACCAAAAACTGCATGTGATTCAACTCCATTTCTGACTGGAAAACAACCACTAGCTCGCCTTAGAAGAAACACACTCTGCTTCTGAGAAAAGACCACTCTTCTACTCTACTGTGTTTCCTATAGGGCCAGAACAGTGAGCTTGCTCAGAACAAAAGAACTGTGCCTCCTACACACACGGGCCATATCACGTTCAACTCTGCTTAGGAATGTGGCAAGAACAGTAGCTTCTCTTCAGTCCAGTACACTTTACTTGCTGGGAACAGACGAGAGTGCTATTTGCACCGTGTATGGCAATGGGAGCACAATAGTGACTCTCCTTACCAGAAAACAACTCTTGCTCGTAGGACCAAAAACTGCATGTGATTCAACTCCATTTCTGACTGGGAAACAAACACTAGCTCGCCTAGGAAGAAACACACTCTGCTTTGGAGAAAAGACCACTCTTCTACTCTACTGTGTTTCCTATAGGGCCAGAACAGTGAGCTTGCTCAGAAGAAAAGAACTGTGCTTCCTACACACACGGGCCATATCTAGTTCAACTCTGCTTAGGAAACTGACAAGAACAGTAGCTTCTCTTCATTCCAGTACACTGTACATGCTGGGAACAGACGCGAGTGCTATTTGCACTGTGTATGGCAATGGGAGCGCAATAGTGACTCTCCTTACCAGAAAACAACTCTTGCTCATAGGACAGAAACTGCATGTGATTCAACTCCATTTCTGACTGGGAAACAAACACTAGCTCGCCTTACGAGAAACACACTCTGCTTTTGAGAAAAGACCACTCTTCTACTCTACTGTTTCCTATAGGGCCAGAACAGTGAGCTTGCTCAGAACAAAAGAACTGTGCTTCCTACACACACGGGCCATATCTAGTTCAACTCTGCTTAGGAAACTGACAAGAACAGTATCTTCTCTTCATTCCAGTACAGTGTACTTGCTGGGAACAGACGGGAGTGCTATTTGCACTGTGTATGGCAATGGGAGGGCAATATTGACTCTCCTTACCAGAAAACAACTCTTGCTCATAGGACCAAAAACTGCATGTGATTCAACTCCATTTCTGACTGGGAAACAAACACTAGCTCGTCTTAGAAGAAACACACTCTGCTTTTGTGAAAAGACCACTCTTCTACTCTACTGTGTTTCCTAAAGGCCAGAACAGTGAGCTTGCTCAGTACAAAAGAACTGTGCTTCCTACACACACGAGCCATAACTAGTTCAACTCTGCTTAGGAAACTGACAAGAACAGTAGCTTCTCTTCAGTCCAGTACACTGTACTTGCTGGGAACAGACGCGAGTGCTATTTGCACTGTGTATGGCAATGGGAGCGCAATAGTGACTCTCCTTACCAGAAAACAACTCTTGCGCGTAGGACCAAAAACTGCATGTGATTCAACTCCATTTCTGACTGGGAAACAAACACTAGCTCGCCTTAGAAGAAACACACTCTGCTTTTGAGAAAAGACCACTCTTCTACTCTACTGTGTTTCCTATAGGGTCAGAACAGTGACTTGTTCAGAAAAAAAGAACTGTGCTTCCTACACACACGGGCCATATCTCGTTCAACTCTGCTTAGGAATCTGGCAAGAACAGTAGCTTCTCTTCAGTCCAGTACACTGTACATGCTGGGAACAGACGGAGTGCTATTTGCACTGTGTATGGCAATGGGAGCGCAATAGTGACTCTCCTTACTAGAAAACAACTCTTGCTCGTAGGACCAGAAACTACATGTGATTCAACTCCATTCTGACTGGGAAACAAACACTAGCTCGTCTTAGAAGAAACACACTCTGCTTTTGTGAAAAGACCACTCTTCTACTCTACTCTGTTTCCTAAAGGCCAGAACAGTGAGCTTGCTCAGTACAAAAGAACTGTGCTTCCTACACACACGAGCCATAACTAGTTCAACTCTGCTTAGGAAACTGACAAGAACAGTAGCTTCTCTTCAGTCCAGTACACTGTACTTGCTGGGAACAGACGCGAGTGCTATTTGCACTGTGTATGGCATTGGGAGGGCAATATTGACTCTCCTTACCAGAAAACATCTCTTTCTCGTAGGACCAAAAACTGCATGTGATTCAACTCCATTTCTGACTGGGAAACAAACACTAGCTCGCCTTAGAAGGAACACACTCTGCTTTTGAGAAAAGACTACTCTTCTACTGTACTGTGTTTCCTATAGGGCCAGAACAGTGAGCTTGCTCAGAACAAAAGAACTGTGCTTCCTACACACACGGGCCATATCTAGTTCAACTCTGCTTAGGAAACTGACAAGAACAGTAGCTTCTCTTCAGTCCAGTACACTGTACATGCTGGGAACAAACGAGAGTGCTATTTGCACTGTGTATGGCAATGGGAGCTCAATAGTGAATCTCCTTACCAGAAAACAACTCTTGCTCGTAGGACAAGAAACTGCATGTGGTTCATCTCCATTCCTGACTGGGAAACAAACACTAGCTCGCCTTAGAAGAAACACACTCTGCTTTTGAGAAAAGAGCACTCTTCTACTCTACTGTGTTTCCTATAGGGCCAGAACAGTGAGCTTGCTCAGAACAAAAGAACTGTGCTTCCTACACACACGGGCCATATCTAGTTCAACTCTGCTTAGGAAACTGACAAGAACAGTAGCTTCTCTTCAGTCCAGTACACTGTACATGCTGGGAACAGACGGAGTGAAATTTGCACTGTATGGCAATGGGAGCGCAATAGTGACTCTCCTTACCAGAAAACAACTCTTGCTCGTAGGACCAGAAACTGCATGTGGTTCAACTCCATTTCTGAATGGGAAAAAAACACTAGCTCGCCTTACGAGAAACACACTCTGCTTTTGAGAAAAGACCACTCTTCTACTCTACTGTGTTTCCTATAGGGCCAGAACAGTGAGCTTGCTCAGAACAAAAGAACTGTGTTTCCTACACACACGGGCCATATCTAGTTCAACTCTGCTTAGGAAACTGACAAGAACAGTAGCTTCCCTTCAGTCCAGTACACTGTACTTGCTGGGAACAGATCGAGTGCTATTTGCACTGTATATGGCAATGGGAGCTCAATAGTCAATCTCTTTACCAGAAAACAACTCTTGCTCGTAGGACCAAAAACTGCATGTGATTCAACTCCATTTCTGACTGGGAAACAAACTCTAGCTTGCCTTACAAAAAACACACTCTGCTTTTGAGTAAAGAGCATTCTTCTTCTCTACTGTGTTTCCTATAGGGCCAGAACAGTGAGCTTGCTCAGAACAAAAGAACTGTGCTTCCTACACACGGGCCATATCTAGTTCAACTCTACTTAGGAAACTGACAAGAACAGTAGCTTCTCTTCAGTCCAGTACACTGTACTTGCTGGGAACAGATGCGAGTGCTATTTGCACTGGGTATGTCAATGGGAGCACAATAGTGACTCTCCTTACCAGAAAACAATGCTTGCTCATAGGACCAAAAACTGCATGTGATTCAACTCCATTTCTGACTGGGAAACAAACACTAGCTCGCCTTAGAAGAAACACACTCTGCTTTTGTGAAAAGACCAGTCTTCTACTCTACTGTGTTTCCTATAGGTCCAGAAGAGTGAGCTTGCTCAGAACAAAGGAACTGTGCTTCCTACACACACGGGCCATATCTAGTTCAACTCTGCTTAGGAAACTGACAAGAACAGTAGCTTCTCTTCAGTCCAGTACACTGTACTTGCTGGGAACAGACGCGAGTGCTATTTGCACTGTGTATGGCAATGGGAGCGCAATAATGACTCTCCTTACCAGAAAACAACTCTTGCTTGTAGGACCAAAAACTGCATGTGATTCAACTCCATTTCTGACTGGAAAACAACCACTAGCTCTCCTTAGAAGAAACACACTCTGCTTCTGAGAAAAGACCACTCTTCTACTCTACTGTGTTTCCTATAGGGCCAGAACAGTGAGCTTGCTCAGAACAAAAGAACTGTGCTTCCTAGACACACGGGCCATATCACGTTCAACTCTGCTTAGGAATGTGGCAAGAACAGTAGCTTCTCTTCAGTCCAGTACACTGTACTAGCTGGGAACAGACGAGAGTGCTCTTTGCACCATGCATGGCAATGGGAGCACAATAGTGACTCTCCTTACCAGAAAACAACTCTTGCTTGTAGGACCAAAAACTGCATGTGATTCAACTCCATTTCTGACTGGGAAACAAACACTAGCTCGCCTACTAAGAAACACACTCTGCTTTTGAGAAAAGACCACTCTTCTACTCTAGTGTGTTTCCTATAGGGCCAGAACAGTGAGCTTGCTCTGAAAAAAAGAACTGTGCTTCCTACACACACGGGCCATATCTAGTTCAACTCTGCTTAGGAAACTGACAAGAACAGTAGCTTCTCTTCATTCCAGTACACTGTACATGCTGGGAACAGACGCGAGTGCTATTTGCACTGTGTATGGCAAAGGGAGCGCAATAGTGAATCTTTTTATCAGAAAACTCTGGCTCGTAGGACAAAAAAGTGCATGTGATTGAACTCCATTTCTGACTGGGAAACAAACACTAGCTCGCCTTAGAAGAAACACACTCTGCTTTTGAGAAAAGACCACTCTTCTACTCTACTGTTTCCTATAGGGCCAGAACAGTGAGCTTGCTCAGAACAAATGAACTGTGCTTCCTACACACACGGGCCATATCTAGTTCAACTCTGCTTAGGAAACTGACAAGAACAGTAGCTTCTCTTCAGTCCAGTACACTGTACTTGCTGGGAACAGACCCGAGTGCTATTTGCACTGTGTATGGCAATGGGAGGGCAATATTGACTCTCCTTACCAGAAAACAACTCTTGCTCATAGGACCAAAAACTGCATGTGATTCAACTCCATTTCTGACTGGGAAACAAACACTAGCTCGTCTTAGAAGAAACACACTCTGCTTTTGTGAAAAGACCACTCTTCTACTCTACTGTGTTTCCTAAAGGCCAGAACAGTGAGCTTGCTCAGTACAAAAGAACTGTGCTTCCTACACACACGAGCCATAACTAGTTCAACTCTGCTTAGGAAACTGACAAGAACAGTAGCTTCTCTTCAGTCCAGTACACTCTACTTGCTGGGAACAGACGCGAGTGCTATTTGCACTGTGTATGGCAATGGGAGCGCAATAGTGACTCTCCTTACCAGAAAACAACTCTTGTGCGTAGGACCAAAAACTGCATGTGATTCAACTCCATTTCTGACTGGGAAACAAACACTAGCTCGCCTTAGAAGAAATACACTCTGCTTTTGAGAAAAGACCACTCTTCTACTCTACTGTGTTTCCTATAGGGTCAGAACAGTGAACTTGTTCAGAAAAAAAGAACTGTGCTTCCTACACACACGGGCCATATCTCGTTCAACTCTGCTTAGGAATCTGGCAAGAACAGTAGCTTCTCTTCAGTCCAGTACACTGTACATGCTGGGAACAGACGGAGTGCTATTTGCACTGTGTATAGCAATGGGAGCGCAATAGTGACTCTCCTTACCAGAAAACAACTCTTGCTCGTAGGACCAGAAACTACATGTGATTCAACTCCATTCTGACTGGGAAACAAACACTAGCTCGTCTTAGAAGAAACACACTCTGCTTTTGTGAAAAGACCACTCTTCTACTCTACTCTGTTTCCTAAAGGCCAGAACAGTGAGCTTGCTCAGTACAAAAGAACTGTGCTTCCTACACACACGAGCCATAACTATTTCAACTCTGCTTAGGAAACTGACAAGAACAGTAGCTTTTCTTCAGTGCAGTACACTGTACTTGCTGGGAACAGACGCGAGTGCTATTTGCACTGTGTATGGCAATGGGAGGGCAATATTGACTCTCCTTACCAGAAAACATCTCTTTCTCGTAGGACCAAAAACTGCATGTGATTCAACTCCATTTCTGACTGGGAAACAAACACTAGCTCGCCTTAGAAGAAACACACTCTGCTTTTGAGAAAAGACCACTCTTCTACTGTACTGTGTTTCCTATAGGGCCAGAACAGTGAGCTTGCTCAGAACAAAAGAACTGTGCTTCCTACACACACGGGCCATATCTAGTTCAACTCTGCTTAGGAAACTGACAAGAACAGTAGCTTCTCTTCAGTCCAGTACACTGTACATGCTGGGAACAAAGGAGAGTGCTATTTGCACTGTGTATGGCAATGGGAGCTCAATAGTCAATCTCCTTACCAGAAAACAACTCTTGCTCGTAGGACCAGAAACTGCATGTGGTTCATCTCCATTTCTGACTGGGAAACAAACACTAGCTCGCCTTACGAGAAACACACTCTGCTTTTGAGAAAAGAGCACTCTTCTACTCTACTGTGTTTCCTATAGGGCCAGAACAGTGAGCTTGCTCAGAACAAAAGAACTGTGCTTCCTACACACACGGGTCATATCTAGTTCAACTCTGCTTAGGTAACTGACAAGAACAGTAGCTTCTCTTCAGTCCATTACACTGTACTTGCTGGGAACAGACGGGAGTGCTATTTGCACTGTGTATGGCAATGGGAGCGCAATAGTGACTCTCCTTACCAGAAAACAGCTCTTGCTCGTAGGACCAAAAACTGCATGTGATTCAACTCCATTCCTGACTGGGAAACAAACACTAGCTCGCCTTAGAAGAAACACACTCTGCGTTTGAGAAAAGAGCACTCTTCTACTCTACTGTGTTTCCTATAGGGCCAGAACAGTGAGCTTGCTCAGAACAAAAGAACTGTGCTTCCTACACACACGGGCCATATCTAGTTCAACTCTGCTTAGGAAACTGACAAGAACAGTAGCTTCTCTTCAGTCCAGTACACTGTACATGCTGGGAACAGACGGAGTGAAATTTGCACTGTGTATGGCAATGGGATCACAATAGTGACTCTCCTTACCAGAAAACAACTCTTGCTCGTAGGACCAGAAACTGCATGTGGTTCAACTCCATTTCTGAATGGGAAACAAACTCTAGCTCGCCTTACGAGAAACACACTCTGCTTTTGAGAAAAGACCACTCTTCTACTCTACTGTGTTTCCTATAGGGCCAGAACAGTGAGCTTGCTCAGAACAAAAGAACTGTGTTTCCTACACACACGGGCCATATCTAGTTCAACTCTGCTTAGGAAACTGACAAGAACAGTTGCTTCTCTTCAGTCCAGTACACTGTACTTGCTGGAAACAGACGCCAGTGCTATTTGCACTGTGTATGGCAATGGGAGCACAATAGTGACTCTCCTTACTAGAAAACAACTCTTGCTCGTAGGACCAGAAACTACATGTGATTCAACTCCATTCTGACTGGGAAACAAACACTAGCTCGTCTTAGAAGAAACACACTCTGCTTTTGTGAAAAGACCACTCTTCTACTCTACTCTGTTTCCTAAAGGCCAGAACAGTGAGCTTGCTCAGAACCAAAGAACTGTGCTTCCTACACACACGGGCAATATCTTATTCAACTCTGCTTAGGAAACTGACAAGAACAGTAGCTTCCCTTCAGTCCAGTACACTGTACTTGCTGGGAACAGACGCGAGTGCTATTTGCACTGTATATGGCAATGGGAGCTCAATAATCAATCTCTTTACCAGAAAACAACTCTTGCTCGTAGGACCAAAAACTGCATGTGATTCAACTCCATTTCTGACTGGTTAACAAACTCTAGCTTGCCTTACAAAAAACACACTCTGCTTTTGAGTAAAGAGCATTCTTCTTCTCTACTGTGTTTCCTATAGGGCCAGAACAGTGAGCTTGCTCAGAACAAAAGAACTGTGCTTCCTACACACGGGCCATATCTAGTTCAACTCTGCTTAGGAAACTGACAAGAACTGTAGCTTCTCTTCAGTCCAGTACACTGTACTTGCTGGGAACAGATGCGAGTGCTATTTGCACTGGGTATGTCAATGGAGCACAATAGTGACTCTCCTTACCAGAAAACAATGCTTGCTCATCGGACCAAAAACTGCATGTGATTCAACTCCATTTCTGACTGGGAAACAAACACTAGCTTGCCTTAGAAGAAACACACTCTGCTTTTGTGAAAAGACCAGTCTTCTACTCTACTGTGTTTCCTATAGGTCCAGAAGAGTGAGCTTGCTCAGAACAAAGGAACTGTGCTTCCTACACACACGGGCCATATCTAGTTCAACTCTGCTTAGGAAACTGACAAGAACAGTAGCTTCTCTTCAGTCCAGTACACTGTACTTGCTGGGAACAGACGCGAGTGCTATTTGCACTGTGTATGGCAATGGGAGCGCAATAATGACTCTCCTTACCAGAAAACAACTCTTGCTTGTAGGACCAAAAACTGCATGTGATTCAACTCCATTTCTGACTGGAAAACAACCACTAGCTCTCCTTAGAAGAAACACACTCTGCTTCTGAGAAAAGACCACTCTTCTACTCTACTGTGTTTCCTATAGGGCCAGAACAGTGAGCTTGCTCAGAACAAAAGAACTGTGCTTCCTAGACACATGGGCCATATCACGTTCAACTCTGCTTAGGAATGTGGCAAGAACAGTAGCTTCTCTTCAGTCCAGTACACTGTACTTGCTGGGAACAGACGAGAGTGCTCTTTGCACCATGCATGGCAATGGGAGCACAATAGTGACTCTCCTTACCAGAAAACAACTCTTGCTTGTAGGACCAAAAACTGCATGTGATTCAACTCCATTTCTGACTGGGAAACAAACACTAGCTCGCCTACTAAGAAACACACTCTGCTTTTGAGAAAAGACCACTCTTCTACTCTACTGTGTTTCCTATAGGGCCAGAACAGTGAGCTTGCTCTGAAAAAAAGAACTGTGCTTCCTACACACACGGGCCATATCTAGTTCAACTCTGCTTAGGAAACTGACAAGAACAGTAGCTTCTCTTCATTCCAGTACACTGTACATGCTGGGAACAGACGCGAGTGCTATTTGCACTGTGTATGGCAATGGGAGCGCAATAGTGACTCTCCTTACCAGAAAACAACTCTTGCTCATAGGACAGAAACTGCATGTGATTCAACTCCATTTCTGACTGGGAAACAAACACTAGCTCGCCTTACGAGAAACACACTCTGCTTTTGAGAAAAGACCA